>NW_008667472.1:3909-4261 GCF_000695815.1 Acanthisitta chloris | reverse complement strand
CAAGTGAAACTACAGCACAAATTAAGTATGCTGCAGGTTTGAAAATTACACTTCAGAGACTGCGAGTACAGTTGAGATATGGAGCTGCTTGGTTTCTAGTATCTCCAAATATGGCATTAGTCTTACCTGTTGGGACTATGCAGTACATAACTCAAGTATAGTTTTACCGATTACGAGGGAACAAAGCTACACACTGAGGAAAGCTTTATAATAGATACTCATATTTCTAGTTATTGTTTTGCATTTCATTCATAAGCAGATGCAGATTGCTAGACTAAAGAAGCACAGCAGTACTAATCAGCCACTAAAAAAACACACAGAAAAAAAAACCCTCACCTTAAGATGATACACG
>NW_008667472.1:0-2500 GCF_000695815.1 Acanthisitta chloris | reverse complement strand
CAGAGGAGGCTTGTCATGTTCAAACTACTAATTTGCTGTCGCCACTTTATTGAAAATAGCCTGTAAGTTGTTATTAAATGTATCGACTGAACGACAGAGAGAGTAGTAAAACTGCCCCTTAAGATGGCTTTTAATAGGAAGCTGAGAAACAAATTTTGCAGCAGCATCGATTTGAAGAGTTCAATCAAAACTCCATTTCAAAACTAATTAGTCTGAGATCCACGACACATTGACACGTTCTTGCAGAATCACAGTGGTTACAAAGGGAAAGCTGAACTAATACATTGTCAGGACCTCCCGCCAAAGGGACTAAACTGTCTGGAAACTAAAGGTCCATTATTAGGGCATCTTCCAAACTGGGACCAGTTCCGAGTAGTTACATGATATATTGAGGTCACTTCCAAAGCTTTGAGATATGCGTTTTTGCTTCCTCATTGTTCCTAGTAACGAAGTTGGCAGACAGAGAAGGTGTGCGGGAAGCACTGCGAGAGGAGGCAGCAGGGAAGGAAGGCACTGTCACATTTCTAGAGCAGAGATCCAAAACTCCAGGGTGAGGGGGTGGTGCCAAGGGCATCGCTGGGCAGGGAGGAGGAAGAAAGGCAAAGACGGACACACGTCGCTGGTTGTCCAGGAGAACATGAACCTGCTGAGCAGTTTCTCACAACCCTCCTGTACAGCTGCACCACCCAACTGAAAACACAGCTTTTGGAATGCTGATCTCACTGTGCTACTTGTCTTCATTAGGCATTCATTTGTTACACTATTCTCTCTGAACCAGAAGTGGTCTTACACCTTGAATGTCTGTGAATTCTAATAAACTGAGTCAAACTAATCCGGAGGCTTTCCGTACATCCCAGGTTTTCCCCAGGCATGTTCCCAGAACAATTCTGGTTTGGGAAGCCACTTCAGCTCAATTTTCTCCTAAAATTCCTAAAAATTACTTACGAACTCAGAACACCTTTCCACCTCTTTGTACTATATACCAGGAAAATTAAGCTTGCTTCTCCTTCTCTGCTGTTATGAATGTTTTGTTCTGCAGTATCATTAACAGGAAAAAGGTTTTATCTTCTAAAAATATGTTATTCCTCCTTACCAGGAAAGGAAGTCTTCCACAGTAACTACTCTTTACTGCAAAAGTTGTTTCACATGGTTTCTGGGAGGCTGGAGAGCTAATTATCTAACCAGGGGGACTGTCCAGGACAGTATTTGATTTAAAAGGCTTGAGGCTTTAGGTGCTCAATTAAGTAGCTATCGGTCTCAGACTGGACTTTAATGGGCTCTTTTCTCTTTAACTGCAGCAATGGGTAGAGATACCCCAGGTCAGGCTAATTAAAGCCAGGGGACTCTTTAATTGTGATGACAGAATTGGTTTCAGTTTCCTCTTTGGGTCCTCAGTCCAAGAAGGTCATTAATATTTCAACATTTGGGCAATGCAATCAATCACAAACATCAAGAGGTTCCCTGTACGGACAAGGCAGCTCTTCTACACTTAGCAGCATTTTACTGAGCCACCTTAAATTAACTACTGTATGGTTCCAACACAGCATTTCCCACACCCCCAAACACACAAACACTCCTCGTTTTTCTGGTTGGTGGGTTTTTTTCAGAACTTTCTGTACAAGAGTGGGAATGAAGGCAGCAAGAAATCTTTTCAGCCCAGTTTCCCATCTTGTTGCTCAAAATTCAGCATCAGCAGAAACACATCTCTAGCAACTTGTACTAACAAAATAAGGTTCCAGTGCTTTCCAAAATCGTGTGACAGATTTAAGTGCTCTGATTCTCACACGACACAGTGGCACATTTGTGCCCACAAACATATATCCAAGCCCTAGCAAAGAGAAATGCACATCCAGACCTACTGATCCAGAAGCAATCGGTGTTTCTGTACATTCCCCACATTTAATCTAAATTCTGCACCAGCTATATTAAATGTAACAAAGAAAGGCAACACAGAAATTACGCCTGAAGCCAAGTCCATTAAAGGTACTTCAGAATAACTAGAGACCAAGCACCTTAAAAGCACCAGAAGCTATTGATACTTAAAAGGGGGGCTGTGCATAATGGCAAGTGCTGCATTAGAGAAGGGGAAGGAAAAAAAAGGAAAAAAAAAAAAACCAGCCAAATTACGCTTGGTTAATTCAGAGTAACAGATCTGCCCCCAAGTGAATTGGAGGCCTTGAATTAATTCTGTTATGACAAATCAAGATAAACGTTCCCCCTAAATTGCATGCGATTTAATTAATTTTTGAGATCCTGTTTTTTTTTTTTTTTCCTAGCTAATAGTTCACATGCTCCTGTGCTGTCATTGTGCTTGAGTGGGCAGACTTCAAAGTGATATTAAATAACCAACTATTAGATTTACCTAGCACGTCCTATTGGAAAAGTGCCATTTAATTACCTAGCCTGTTCAATTAAAGGGACAGCATTCCCTGAATATAGCAGCTTGCCGCTGATTACCAGGGAAATGAGCTGGCGGCCCGGCCCGGCGCGGCCCCCCGGG
>NW_008667471.1:33114-42106 GCF_000695815.1 Acanthisitta chloris | reverse complement strand
CCTTGGCTGGACTCGCTCCAGAGCCTTAATGGCACCAGCACTGCCAAGTTCTTAATCCTAAAATCATAGAATGGCTTGGGTTGGAAGAGACCTTAAAGACCATCTGCTTTCTACCCCTCCCACCACTAGATCAGGTTTCACAGTATATTTGCTAACAAAGTACTGTTTTCTATTAGGTATAAATGTGAAAACTTGGCAAGCATCTAAAGTGTAGAAATACACAGCGTGTGCAATATTGACTTCACTGTGTGGTAGCAAAATTTGAACTTCCCTTGACTGCTGGTAATTTTAGGAGGCTAAAGAAACCTCTGTTCTGTGCAATGTTATAAACCATAATATTAGCATCTTACAGAATGTCCCTCTATTAAATAACACCTTTTCCAGTGCCAAAGTATGGCTGTTTTCAAGAAAAGCTTCACTGTGTGGTAGCAAAATTTGAACTTCCCTTGACTGCTGGTAATTTTAGGAGGCTAAAGAAACCTCTGTTCTGTGCAATGTTATAAACCATAATATTAGCATCTTACAGAATGTCCCTCTATTAAATAACACATTTTCCAGTGTCAAGGTATGTCTGTTTTCATGAAAATTAAGCCAAATTATCTTTTGCATCCAACTTTTTCTTTCTGTGTGTGTACTTGCATTTAGTTCTACTTTTCTGGTGTTAGCTGTTTTAGCAGTTAATACCTTGATTAGAGCAGTACAATACACTGTCCCTTTTCTCATCATGATAACGCTGCCAGAAGAACCCCAAAGTTCACATCAGGCTAGGTTTAATCACAAACAGCTCTGAAAATGATTGTAGTAAGTAGCCCAGCCCATGCTGGACTTATATTGAGGCTCACACATGATGAAATTCAGATGATGCAGAATTTAGTTTCTCTTCCATAATGGAAAGCACACCCAGTGCACGGTCTGAACCTGCTCACCACTTCTCCAGGGCCAGTTAAAGGCTGTAAACATCAGGTAAAAATTTTAAGCTTGGTTACCCTTTGCTTGCTGAATATTGATTTCAACTCATTTTGGTAGTTACTGTTGTATTGTGAATTGGTGTGAACAAGACTTATGCTATGATGATGGTCTTTATTTCAGGTTTTTATCAAAACACCATTTCCTTCCATCCATGAATAAAACATGAGAAATTTATTTCTGCCCCTTTTGCTTCATTTCAGGTCCTTTGAGTGCAGACACAGACCTTTCCAATCACTACTATGGTACAAACAGCAGTTCGGTTGCAGCTGCCATCCTGGTACCATTCTTTGCTCTAATATTATCAGGGTTTGCATTTTACCTCTACAAACACAGGTATGGGAAATGGTATTCATCATCATAAATAGCATTTATTCAGTAACTGAATGGTATTTATCAGTTAGGAACTGTATTGATTCAATAACTTAATAAGCTTTTTGTTTCCAGTTTAGTCGCTAAGTGTAACTAGAGAACAAAATGTTAAAGCTTTTGAATACCTTTACTGATGTTTCTAAGTATTTATGACTATTTCTAAGTACTCCCACAAGGAGGTTCAGTGGTGAACTTTGGAAAATGAGGAGCTCTGTTGAGCAGCAAAGACCTATCAGCCTTCTTGGGTCATTAGGCTCAATCAGGTTGAAATCTCAGCTCATATGTACTGGGTTTTTTTTGTGTTCATGCTTTATTAAATGCAGTGGTTGCTGCTGCTTTCAAAATGCTTATGAGTATTAATTATACAAGTTGAAAAATCCATAAATCCCATGAGGGAACAGTCCATAATGAGATGATTTACAGTATGTGCTGAATCAGGTAGTGGATACTACTAGAATTGGCACCACTTCAGCTCATAAGAAACTTTTATATGTCACTAGATAATAGACTAAGTCCAACTGCCTTGTCTGAAATTTGGTTCTAAAGCTGATAGCTGTGTATCTTCTGAACATTTGGTCATTCTGAAGACTATTTGGCTAGAACTTTCTGGAGCCATTTTATTTATTTATTTTCAGTTGAGCTCCAATATTCTCTGACCTCCTTGTGTTATTTGAAGCTTTCAAAATGTTATTTAGCAGGGATGCTGAGTTTTAGTAACATGCTTTTGAAACTTTTGTCCTATAATCATGAGGCCAAGAGCATTTTGTGCTTGCAAGAAATCACACAGACAAACTGAAGTCACCACTGCCCTGTGATGGAGTAGACTGTCTGCCTACTTCAGGGTTGGATTATTTGGGAAAAACAAATTGCAGTGGGGCTTGAACTTGTGAACTCCAGTTAAAATGATCCATGGCCTGAAATGTGATATAGCCTTTTGCTGAGAAAAACTGCTCAGGAAGAGCTGTCAACTGTGTCTCCAAACTGGTTATTGTGAGATGTTTTTCTGATGTCTACAGGTCTGTGTTTTCAGGTAGCTCCTGGTCTGCAGTAGAGGGGGAAACCTTAACAGAAGCATGAAAGCTCAGGCATTCACATCACCAGTATTGTGACACAAATATTGTGACATGGGGGTACAGTTTGTGGTTTACTCTGTGAAATTTGTATTCTCCTACAGAAGCAGCAGAAATACGTGTGTCTTTCAGAGAGATGAAACTCATTCTTCAGACCCTTAGCTGTAATCCTGCTGGGTGTGCTGTGCCTGGTGCAGCATCGCAGTCGTGCCCACCTTAATCTAACTTACAGCATATAGAATCATAAAAGCTGGAGGAGACCTCAAAGATCATCCAGTCCAACCATGAACCTGTCACTGCTGGAACCCCCAAACCCTAACCCAGATCCTGCAGTGCCACATCAGACACCTCTGAAACACCTCCAGGGATGGTGACTGCACCACCTCCCTGGGCAATATCCCAGTGCTGAACACCACAACAGGGAAAACATTTCTCCTCACATCCAATCTGACTCTGCCCTGGCTCAGCTCAAGGCCATTCCCTCTCTCCTCTCCCTCAGCCCTGGCAGGACACACATCCCACACCTCTCTCCAGCCCTCGCAGAGGTTGCAGAGAGCCAGGAGGTCACCCCTGAGCCTCTTCTCCAGGCTGACCAACCCAACTCCCTCAGCCTTTCCTCAAGTTTTCTAGACCTAATTTTAATGCATTACATACTTGAAAAGGAGATGTTCCTCATAACTTAATCTTTCAAGGAATAGTCTTTCTTTTCTGCTATTTTTATCCATTTTATCCATTAAGTCACAATTTTTAGAGGGGATATCATTATCATATTGCCATCAAAATATAACAAGCTGATTAGTGCTGTGACGTCACTTTAAGTCAGCTTTATTCTTTTCAAAATAAAGGATCTTCCAGTGGAATGAGAACAGGGTCTGTGAATTCTGAAGGGCCTTTCTTGAAACTGCCTTAATGACCAGGCAACCAGCAGCAGGACAAGAGGGCACAGACTCAAGCTCTGCCAGGGGAGGGTTAGGTTGGGGATTAGGAAGAGATTTTTTCCAGAGAGAGTGCTCAGGCATTGGAATGTGCTGCCCAGGGAGGTGGTGGATTCCCCATCCCTGGAGGTTTTCAAGCTGAGACTGGATGTGGCACTTAGTGCCATGGGCTAGTGACCATGGTAGGGTTGGACTGGATGATCTTGGAGGTCTCTTCCAACCAGGTTGATTCTATTCTATGGCTCTGTGATATTCTGGATGTTTGCTCTTGTATGTAGACAGGATAGAAACATTAGAATGTTCATTCTTAAGGGTTACTAGTGATAATTTCCTGACTATTTTTTTTTCCTTCCCCAGAACAAGACCAAAAGTACAGTACAATGGGTATGCTGGACATGAAAACAGTAATGGACAGGCATCATTTGAAAATCCCATGTATGACACAAACTTAAAACCCACAGAGGCAAAGGCTGTGAGGTTTGATACGACTCTGAACACAGTTTGTACAGTGGTATAGCCTTCAGTGCCCAATATGACTGATTCATAGCCATACCTCTGATGGACAAGCAGTAATTCCTTTGGTGCCATATACCAGTTTTCCTTCTTCTCTTGGCTTTGCTGCTGTAATCTTTAACATCTTCTGTCAGCCTACATGCAGCTAAAATTCTGGGAAATACGTGTCAAGTCTTCGGGGGATCAGACAAAGAATATTTTTTCATCTGGAAGTTGGATCAAAATGCCTGGCTGCATCTGCTTCAAACCAAGGCACACTTTAAGGAAGACTGCCAAGTCATGCCAATTTGTCATATTTAATGCCTCAGACTTTTCATATTTCTATGTGGCTGGATGCCTTTCAATGAGCTCTTCTGGGCACTTGGAGAAATCCTTTGAGTACTGTGACAAACGATAAGCACCACAGATTATCCCTGGGAAGATCTGGAAGAAATAAAGCTCTCTTGAAGGAGAAGACAACCACCCTTGAGGTTGCACACACCTGCAAATGCTTTACCATTGAAATCTTGCTAAAATTTACGGAACCTTACAATGTATTTCATGCGGTTTTGCCAATTTCCCAATCAAGCTGTTTGTTATCACAAAAGGTTAATGCACAATTTTTTTGCACTAGGGTGTTATGGCTGACTGAGTAAGATACTGGTCAAAATATACAGGGTTTCTATACACTGTCCATTGTATATAGACATTCACTCACTCTTTGCCAAGCCAAACATTCCACAAGAAATTTACTTGGAATATTCAGTTCTGAGCCCCATGCTTAGCACCAGTTCAGATCTAGTGCGAGACAGGACAAATATTTCTTTTGTCAATTTTTGGAACTAATTTTCATTTTCAACACAATGACAAGTCACTGGAGGCTTTCCAGCCAGAACAAGAGCCCATTTCTAGAGAAATCTTTCCTTGCCACTTTTGTTTTCTTCTGAAATCAGTCATCAATCACCATTGTGAGCCTCATACTATTTAACAGCAGGGGGGTTAGCAGCCAGTGCTGCTTGCCATGTACAAATGTGAATAGTAATTTATTTTAGATAGCTCAGAAAGCCTGTGAGCCTGTGCTCATAATCCAGTCTTCCCTTTTGCATTTCCCCCCCCATTTTTTTGCCTGTAATATGACATCGTTTTCTGATGTTACATGGAACCAAATCTCATTCCAGTGGCACATGGAAACCCAGTGCAAAGGGTCTAGATAAACTGACATTCAGTTTAGAGTTGGAACAGAGAAATTAGTCAACTATCTTTGCTTTCTATTTCTTTTCAGATTTTTTGAACACACCTTTTACTGCTCTTGTACTTACACATTTTGACACAGATCTATAGATATGAGGGTTGAGCATTTAGCATTTGCTTAGAACTGGAGGTTTTATTGACTGAAAATGAACCAACAAAAGATGCCACTGGGCAGATTAATTGAGGTTTAAAATGAGGAAATGACAGGAAATAATGAAGCAAAATCTGTTTTTAGTCATCCACATTCAGCTCAAAAACCAGGAAAGTCGCTTTGCTTTGCTTTGAAATTCAGGGTTGTTTCTTTATGCTGTTGTTTTGGTTTAGTTTTCTGAATTTCAAGCTGTCCTGATGTCCAGTTGCAATCAAAAAACTGTACAAAAATGTCTCCGAACTCCATATGTGTGTAGGTCTGGATGTTAGACACAACCCAAGAAGGTAATTGAAGCCCAGGAACAGGTTTTTCAGCTAATGCTGCAGAACACAAAGCAAATTTCAAAGGTAAACCTTGATCAGCTTAACAACTTCATCTATTAGATGAAAAATACCAGCAATATAATACAGTATTGTAGGGTCTCCAGCTGTTCCAGTCTTCATATGAGCAAGAAACTCTGAACAAAATGTAATCAATAACCCTCTCCAGTCAGTTCCTTGTTCATTTCGTTAGTAGTTTTTTTGCTTTCTCTTTTGTTTGTTTCTGAGGTTATTGTGCAGGAAGTTTCCTTTATCTGTCCCATCTTCACATTTCCTGAGAAAGAACAAAGTCATCAGATTAAAGCTGTTGTCCTGACCCTTCTCCACAGGGAGGAAGTGGCTCAGCAAATGAAGAGCTTCTGTAGGAGCAGTGGGCCAGGGAGGGAAGCTGCTGTGTGATTAAAGTTGCTGACAGGTGTTCAAAATTGACATTTTTGCTTTGGAAATCTTTCCATAGTGGCAACAGGAGGAAAAAAATTGGAGTTTTGAAAATAAAATAGAGAGCTATTATTGATGTTTTCTCCTCCTGCCCATGGGCTGTATTGTTCAGTGCCCTGTGCCACTCTGAGCACCCAGGAATGTGTTGGAGGATAGTTACCAGGAAAGAGAATAGCTCAGTTTTTCAGTCTTTTATGGTACAGAGATCCCCTGAATCCTTTCTCCAGTGCTTCGTTTGGGGGAGGTTAGGGAAGGATTGCTTACCTTGACTGAGTGTTCTTTGATCAAGCTGAGACTGGATGTGGCACTTAATGCCATGGTCTAGTAACCACAGTAGGGTTGGACTCGATCATCTTTGAGGTCCTTTCCAACCTGGCTGATTCTGTGATCAAGGACACTCAAAATAGAGGCACAAAGCCAAATTAGCCTAAGAAATTTGCTTGGAGCATTAATGAAACAAGAGCTTCAAACTGGAACCCAAGTCAAACAAAGCTCTGATAGTTTTAGCAGCTCTATCCACACCCTTCCAATGCCTTCAGATCTTGGAGTCTTCTGTTCAGGTTGGCTCTTTCTCCTCAAGTCCTTCTCCAGAGGGCTGTGTATGCATGCACTCAGACATGGTGCTTCACCCAACAACACTCCAAAACCCATGTGCAGTGGCTGGGGAATGGCAGCCAGGACCTCTCCTCGCTGAGAGATATGCAGAGGACTTTCCCCCCCTCCCCCAGCGTTGACCAGATGATTACGACGGGCTAATAATACATGCTATATATTTTTTTTACAAAACAGGTTATGTGCTTCAAAGCTGTTCAAAACTGCTGCTTGTATCACACATCTTGCCTTTCTCCAGGCTAGCTGCAATAATTTTTTTTTCTGGTGTAAAAATATTTTGTAAACAAACGGAAAAAAAAAAAAAAAAAGCTGTTATTAAAAAAAAAACAGACAAAAAAAAAAGAAACGAAGCAGAAAAGTGGGAGGGGAAGGGTGGGGGGAAATGGGGAAGAACGTTGGCATTATGATCCAAGTCAATCTAATTTTCATTCCCACTCTTCCATTCTGCCATTTCACTCCATGCTGCTGTGACATGAAAGTAGGTGCAAAAGAACTTTTTTTGTACAGAGATATATTTTTTATGAAGAATTTGTAAAATTATTAAATATGCTGTACTTTTTTGATTAATGTAGGTAAATTGTTAAAAAAATAAATAAATGTTTTTACGATGCAAAAAAAAAAAAAAAGAGAAAATTGTAATTTTCCCAATAATGTAAAATTTACCATCTTTAGCTGATTTTCAGTTCTGATCCTATTACACATGTATTGATATCGAAGTGGCCTGTTAAAAATGAACAGTTATTCTCTTTGGAAAAAGGGACAAAAAGAGACAAACGTACAAGATTGTAATATAGCCTGTGCAATGCCACCTACCTTGAGAGCAAAATCAGAGTTCTAATTAAATATTTAATTTTAGATTTTTCAGCTCTTGTCTGACCTGTTCTTATCAAATTTTTGCCTTCTCTTTACTTTTCTGCTTTTAACTCGCAGATGTTGGTTTTTCATTACATCAGGTGGTTCAAGAGAATCTTAATCTTGTTGGTTTATGTTCCCAAGGATTATGTAACTAAGCAAAAAAAAAATATCTCAGATGCTGTCTAGTGATACCTCCTGTTATCTTCCAATTCACATTTAGGTTTTAAAATGGGACTTCAGCTCTCATATCATCTGGTTGTTTTATACAAAAAGTAACCTGTTTTTTCTTTCACAAGCCTCATCCTACTCGAAGAAGTGATGGATCACATGGAGCCAGAGGTATTTCCAACGTGAATGTCTGAGTTAGCTCTTCCAATGTCCACACTTAACTGACATGAGAAAGCTTCCACACATTGGAGCCTAATCTGCAGGGGAACTTGGGCTCAGTTTCACAGTGTTTCACTTCCAGGTGTGTTTGCTACCTGACAGAAGCTTCAGCAATGAGTTGTGTGCCCACAGTCCAGGAAGAAATGCTGAGAAAGGTGAGAATTTGCATGTAAGTGTTACAGAGGACAGCCAGCTATACTAATAAGCACTCCTAAGGTAAGGAAAATGCTTAAGCATCTCACTTTTGGCCTAAGGAACATATATCTTTCCACTGGGATTCATAACAGAAATCATTCAGAGCTGGGCAGATTAGTCATATAAATTCTAAAGCCTCGAAACACAACTGTTAGTGTCAGTGTTCCTTTTCCCTGTTGCACCCAACACTGTGCTGGTTTAAGGGGTCAGATTAGATGTGTAAGGTCAGAGGTCAACAGTTTCCTTAGCCTAAGGAGAAACACTGAGTTGTTCATAAATAAGGTCTCTATGAGCACTCAGCTGTGCTGGGAAATGCTCATGACCTCTCTCTCCTTGCAGTGCAATGTTTGTACAGTAGTCAGGCATTGGAATGTGCTGCCCAGGGAGGTGGTGGATTCCCCATCCCTGGAGGTTTTCAAGCTGAGACTGGATGTGGCACTTAGTGCCATGGGCTAGTGACCACGGGAGGGTTGGACTCGATGATCTTGGAGGTCTTTTCCAACCAGGTTGATTCTATGATTCTATGGTTCTATGGTTCTAAGAAATCAGAAAACCACATTAAAAGCCAAGAATGGAAAAGATAGATATAGATATAGATATAGATTAGATATAGATATAGATAGATATAGATGTATGTATATAAAGCTCTTTAGAACTTCTTTCAAAAAGTATTAAGCTCATTAAGTGCTAACAAAAACCCATTTGTAAACTAGGGATCATTCAGAAGATATAAGACTTTGAAAGACTATTCCTTGTTCCAAAGCATAGATATAGATATAGATAGATATAGATGTATGTATATAAAGCTCTTTAGAACTTCTTTCAAAAAGTATTAAGCTCATTAAGTGCTAACAAAAACCCATTTGTAAACTAGGGATCATTCAGAAGATATAAGACTTTGAAAGACTATTCCTTGTTCCAAAGCAGTTCTGCTCTTTGTGCCTCTTT
>NW_008667471.1:8677-33103 GCF_000695815.1 Acanthisitta chloris | reverse complement strand
CCCCACCAGGTGCATGAAAAGGTATCTGTGAAATCCATTGCTTCATTTCTCACCAATCTCTTACAAGTACTATTTTTATACTGATAAGCAAAGATGATTTTAAAGGTCATATTAAGCTGAGCCATTAATCAACACAAACCCAGAAATGTCTAAGATTTAGTGCACCTGCTGCATTTCCTTTCAGGTTTTCTATAACTGCCTACACTAAAAAAAGAACAACACTTGCATGAAATGCTGCAACTGCTGGAGGAGAGGAGCTATGGTACAACCTGCAGCATAGACTAATCACCACAGATAACATAGAAAACCATTTCAATTGTAGAAATCTTTCGAGCACAACTTTCTTTATGCTCTCTTTGCTTTTAATTATTTTTACTCACACTCCATAAGTTTCAATTTCTTGTTCTTTTACTTCTTCTATCTCTTCATGTGCTCTCTGCTTTGTTATATAGACTCTAGATGAAGTAACTGAATTTGGTAGCAGAAATATTTCACCTTCAGATTTATTCTGTTTGGTTTTTTCAGTGGTAAGGACTAAACTTTTACTCCATTTTATGGAAGTTTTAGCAGGAAGGAGTTTCTGAAAATTAATATATGTTTACAAATTTCTGGTTTTTCGTTACATTGAAGTAGCTAAGATATTTATGTAGAGATCTTACACATGCTTTCTATGAATATTATTTTTTTGTCCTCATAAGAGAACTTACCTTGAACATTGTGTACAGTTTTGGGCACCACAATATAAGAAAGAGATTGAGTTATGGGAGAGTGTCCAAAGGAGGCAACGAAATGGGGAAGGGCCTTGAGGGGAAGGCACGTGAGGAGTGGCTGAGGCACTTGGGCTGTTCAGCTGGAGAAGAGGAGACTGAGCACAGAGCTCATGGCTGGGACAACTCCCTCAGGGAAGGAAGTGCAGGGACAGCTCTGAGCTCTTCTCTCTGGGCCCAGGGACAGGAGCCAGGGAATGGGCTGGAGTTGTGTCAGGGCAGGGGTAGGCTGGAGATTAGCAACTGGTTCTTCTTTCCCCAGAGGTGTTTGGGCCCTGAACAGCTCCCAGGGCAGTGTCACAGCCCCAAGGCTGACAGAGCTCCAGAGGTGTTTGGCCAATGCTCTCAGCACAGGGTGTGAGTGTCAGGGATGTCTGTGCAGGGCAGGGGTTGGCCTGGGGGATCCTCATTATTCCCTTCCAGCTCTGATTATTCTGAGATTCTGTAATTTGCTTCAAATGTTTAGATCATATCAAAATTACATTCTTTGGATTGGATTTGCTTTGTTTGGTACATAAATACACCGAGCAGAAATGTCCACTCGTGCAGGATCCAAAGGCAGAAAAGCTTTGTTTTTATTAGCTAGACCTCACACCTAAAGGCATTAGGTTACAAAGCATTTAGGTCCAGGAGTTCAGATTGCTTGTGTTTCCAAGCTGTGAGCTTGAAGCCTCTGAGGGAGTCAGAATGATGGAGTTTGGATGGAGCATTCACCCACCTGTAACCAGGAGTTGAAATTGTGATTCTGCAGTACAAGGCCAGTGAGGCATGGCTGCTCCTGGAGCTGACACATTGACAGCCACAGCCACAGAAGGGCTGATGTTTCCATTAGGTCTTTGATTACACATTCAGTAATGACTGCAATGTGTCAGCACTTTGAAATGTTCCCAGAGACATGCACCATTACTACTTTCCCTGGCACAAATGTTTCAGAAACTTCAAACCTCACACCCTCACAGCAATACAAGACTTTCCTTCAAAACAATTTAAGGCATGTTATCTCATAAACAACTCCAGAAATAAGTCTAATAATAAGCCTTTTGGAGGATAGGACAGTGTATATTTTGAAGCAAGTTGTTATCTCAATAAGCACTTGAAGGTCTTCACTTATTTCTGCAAATGTAATAGGAAGTAAGGAAATTTATCATTTTCAGCAGACAAACTTGTATTTACTGATATGGTTATGAGAAGGCCAAAGGTGCTTGTACAGGTCAAGTGGGAAGAGATTTAAGCCACAGAAATCACAGCAATAGTATTCTAACCAGTCAAGATCTTGTTAAGTCCCTTCACTAATAAAACACATCTGGGTTTGACTCCTGTGCTGTTGACTAATAAGTGAACACATCAGATTGAATAATTTGCCACATACCATTCCAAAATATCTATACTCTCTAAAATGTAAAAACAGATCTTTGATTAGACTCCAAAGAACAGATTCAACTAACCATATCTCCCCCTGACTAGATTAGTTGAATTAGATTAGATTAGAAACCATTTTGTGATTCATGATTTGCCTAAAAATTAGTCATCTAGCTTAAATCCATGTCCTCAGGTCTCCCAAAAATCAGGAATGAGGCAGGGAATGATTTGTTTCACCACAAGGCATGTACCAGAAAGATAAAACGAAGTATCTGCTGAAGGTGCCTATAAACAGATCTTTAGAACAGAATCCTGGGCTGAGCCACAGGAGTGTGGGCAGCAGGGCAAGGGAGGGGATTCTGCCCCTCTGCTCTGCTCTGGGAGACACACCTGGAATACTGCACACAGCTCTGGTGTCCTCAGCATCAGAAGGACATGGAACTGTGGGAGCAAGTGCAGAGGAGGCCACAGAGCTGCTCAGAGCACTGGAGCATCTCCCTGTGAGCACAGGCTGAGGGAGTTGGGGCTGTTCAGCCTGGAGAAGAGAAGGTTGTGTGGAGACCTCAGAGCACCTTCCAGGAGCTGAAGGGACTCTAGGGAAGCTGCAGAGGGATCTGTGTTAGGAGCTGCAGGGACAGGACAAGGGGCAATGGGCTCAAACTGAAAGAGGGAAATATCTAGGCTAAGATATTAGAAAGATATTTTCCCTGTTGTGGTGGTGAGACCCTGTCCCAGGGTGCCCAGGGAGGCTGTGGCTGCCCCAACCCTGGCAGTGTTCACAGCCAGGTTGGATGAGCCTTGAGCAACCTGCTCTGCTGGGAGGTGTCCCTGCCCAGGGCAGGGCTTGGGGCTGGGTGAGCTCTAAACTCCATTCCAACCCCTAAAATTCTATGAATCTCTGAATCACAGAATCATTTAAATATATAGAGCAGCCAACCCAGAGTGGCTGATCAGTTTTCAGACAACTGAATTTAAGTGAGAGGATCCCAGGACTAACCATAATATATCAGTTAAATATATCAGTTTAAACCATACTATTTCAGCTCATTATTTTTTATGCCGCTGTAAAAAATGACTGGAGAAGTGGCATTGATATTTCACATGTTAAATATTTGGATATTTCAGCATATCAGAATGTCTCTCCCATTTTGTAAAGGGAAATATTTTGGGTGCTGCAGTGCACACACCAGTCTGGCAGGTTCAGGGCCATGTGACACTCAGCCTGATGCATTATGGCAATAGCAGGGTTTTCTGGGCATGTTATTTGTGCTTGCTCTGGGTGAGAGTCTTTGGATTTCTTACAGCATCTTTATAACAGCTGCCCAAAGCTGGAACTCTTGAGTGCTTTCTTACAGCATCTTTATAACAGCTGCTCAAAGCTGGAACTCTGAGTGTTTGTAAACCCCAGGAAAAAGAGGTAGAGGTGTTTTAGGATATGGTTTCTGCATATAAACAAAGGATATGTGATCTAGACTTATCCTAACAATTTACCTTTGATGCTGATGGTTTGTTTGGGCTTCATATAGCCTTATAATTTCCAGTCATTAATTTTATGAGTGATTAGAAAATAGATTTGCCTTTGTGCTCTTCTTCAGTTTGTTTCTGCTCAATATGAAGAAGAGCAGGTACTTTGGCAAATGATGAAGCTACATTGGAAGATGCTTCCCCTCCAAGGCACTGGTTTCTTGTTCTCTCAAAACTTTATCCTCTGGGAGTTCACAGAAAGCTGGGAATTTTTAGGAAGTTGGCAGCACTCTCATTTATACTTGCTGTCAAAGGAAGCAATTCCTGCTTTAAGCACAGAATAAATCACAGTCTGAGATGATGAAAGACAAGACACTTGATCTGTTCCTAAGTAAATGTTTGGTTTTCTGTCCCATCAGGTAGTTTGCAGAAGACACTTCACTTTGGGAACATGTCTCAATAGTGATTTTTCCCAGCTTTTATTCTCCTTCTGCTATTTGGTCTCATGATAATGTCATCATCTGCCTGTACAGAGGAGCAACTTCTTCGCTTTTCCCTTCATTCTGATTATTCCTTTCATCATCTGTGCCAGTGCTGCTCCACCCTCCTTCTGTCATCTCTCACCAGCAGTTCTTCCCTCCACTCTTTCAGCCATGAGAAATGCTTTTTGAACAACTGTTTTGACCTGAGCTGCATTACTGACAATGACCTTGTTCTGGTCAAATATAAAATACTTCTACTTCAATTTTTTTTTTATATCTTTGCCAGACTTCTAAAGAGAAACTATTTCCTTTTGGAAAAGTATAAAGATTCTGTTAGCATCCACTTCATCTGCTTAGGTCAGCAGGTCCCTGTCAATCAGTGTTGACTAATAACAGTCACTGACTTTTCTTCTTTGGCAGCTTATTCTTTCCTGATAGTCACCAAAGCAGTGCAGAACAGTCTGGACCTCTGTTCACATTCTGAACTCAATTTCAGTTCTGTTAGCTTGGAATAGTGTATTAGTAAATGAAGTTTCTCTTTGCAATTTAGATAGGAATCTTCCTTAGGTGCTTTACCTCGGTCCTGTTGAAATTAAGGGGAAAATTATCATGAAGTTCTTGTTCAAAGTGGAGCTGCATTCAAACACCTGCTTAGGAATAGCAAAAATGAAGATGTGTACAAGTGCACAGATAGGCACAGTGTGCCTAAACCTTCACAGCTGAATGCTAAAATTCATGCAAACAAGTGGCTGCTGCCTGAGTGGGAAATGAAATAGATATATTAATGTAAGGAGGACATGGAACAGTTGGAGCAAGTGCAGAGGAGGCCACAGAGCTGCTCAGAGCACTGGAGCATCTCCCTGTGAGGACAGGCTGAGGGAGTTGGGGCTGTTCAGCCTGGAGAAGAGAAGGTTGTGTGGAGACCTCAGAGCAACTTCTCAATATCTGAAGGGGCTACAAGAAGCCAGAGAGGGACTCTGTGTTAGGAACTGCAGGGACAGGACATGGGGCAGTTGGATCAAACTGAAGGAGGGAAAAGTTAGATATAAGGAGGAAGTTTTCCCTGTTCTGGTGGTGAGAGCCTGTCCCAGGGTGCCCAGGGAGGCTGTGGCTGCCCCAACCCTGGCAGTGTTCACAGCCAGGTTGGATGAGCCTTGAGCAACCTGCTCTGCTGGGAGGGGTCCCTGCCCAGGGCAGGGCTTGGGGCTGGGTGAGCTCTGAGCTCCATTCCAACCCCTAAAATTTTCTGATCACGTCATTCTACAACCTCCTTTCAGGTAGCTGTAGAGAATGGTGGGGTCACCCCTGAGTGTCTTCTCCAGACTAAGCAAGCCCAGCTCCCTCAGCTGCTCCTCATAAGACTCACACTCCAGACCCTTCACCAGCCCCATTGTCTTTGTCTGGACATGCTCTACCATCTCAATGTCTTTCTTGACGTGAGGGGCCCAGAACTGGACACAGCACTCAGGGTGAGGTCTCACCAGTGCCCAGTGCAGGAGGACAATCATTGCCATAGTCCTGCTGGCCACACTGTTTCTGATGAAGCCAAGATGCCATTGACCACTTTGACATGTGTGTGTTACTGCAAAGATTATCACAAAAAGCTATAATATTGCCTGTTTTCATACAAAAAATATATCTTTCATGAAAGAAACTTTTTTGTCCAAGCTGACATCTTGTTCATCTTTTCCCTCTTTTTCTGTCCAACTTCATCTTAGAGATCTGTTCCCACATGACTTGTTTCCATGAAAAAATCCTTTTAAAGCAGCAGAACAAGCTGATCACAGTTGAAAAATGCAATGAAATTGTTTGCAGCTGCAGTCACTGTAGGAAGATGTTGACTAATGAGTTGCAGATAAAATCTTTGACAGTTTTGGAGTTGATGTCCTTGTTTATACAACAAACAAATCAAAAATTATTAATTTTTCACTGTCTCTACTAGGTATTAAAATTCTCTGGTGATTCTCCTTAATCTTAAAGTTGGAAACAAGAGCAGAAAATGACATGCATTGATTTTCAGGAGAATTAATGTAACAAAAGATAGAGGTATGTCTTGGCAGCATAAAACCAGCAGCAATAGTTGTGTCCTTGATTTCTAAGTCTTTAAACAAATTGACTGCTCAGAAGACAATGAATTAGACCTTGCCTCTATTCAAGTTCAGAAAATATTGTGCTAAGTTAAATGAACTAACTTATTAAGCAAAAAAATAATTGTTTGCAGTATCCCATATAAGATCCATCCATCCATCCTCCCTCTCTCCCACCAAAACTCTGCTCTAGGTTTGTAAAGTCACTTGGGTTTTACTTCATCAATGGTATAACCTGATTTTCTGCTGAAAGTTCCTCTTAGAATTAACAAGGTAAGTTATACAGTAAATTGATTTGAAACTTCAGATATTATTCTTGAGCAAACTGCCCCATATAACTTCATAGAATTTAAGGGTTGGAATGGACCTTACAGATCATCCACACTACTTATTATACACTTCAGAATGAACTGAGGAAAGGAAAATGAAGGAAAAGGGGACAGAGGGAAAGAAAGAAAACCCAAACCCCCAAGAACAAATGATCAAATATTGGTTCAGTATTTTTATTCTCTCTCTGTCCCCAAAGACCTGCCAGAGTTTCTTATAACAAAACAAAATTCTCTGCTCCAAAATATAACCTTTTTGTCAAGTCTTTTGAAGTCTAATGAAAAATATTGATGCAAATGGAAGCAGAGGATACTCAGTTCCATTTAAGACTATTTGCAGCAGAAAATGTTATTAATTTTCTTCATCTTTATTTCTACCTCTGTAGTGACAAGCTAATTTATTTACTCTACAGGAAGGTGGTATCTCTTTTTAATTTCTTGAGTGGAATTTTTCACTAGACTTAAATGATCAGAAAAAAATGAAAGCATCTTATTACATATGATTTTAGTGCACAAACTAGTCACATGCAAAATGAAGAGTTTAGGAAATGTCTAATTAGCTGAATACCTAAAATATGAACCAGTTAACAGTCCAGAACATGTTTAGCTGTCTATTTCAGATTAAAGACAATTACAATGCCAATTAGTTATGGGTAATTTAACACTGCTTGCTACCATATGTAACATTTGGAACTAGATGTCGTAGATACAATTATTGTGGTTCATCAGAACATCCTATTTTATATATTTATTTCCCAGTGCATTGTAAATAACAGTTTGCAAAATGTTCCTCTGCACTTCTCTTATTTTAATTACAAATTTTTCTCCTAGGAAAACAAGCAGGTGCTCTTCACTGATTGATGGAAATTGTCTGGAATTTTCAGTCTTCAGTGGTTTTGTGACATGTTGCTGAAGTGGGAAATGGTAGAAAATGTCAGTGCAGTGATTATGGATATTGTTAATGCTGGAGGGAAATCCAAATGTGGTGGAAAGACAGTTCCAAAGTGAAGATACAAGCCAGGAAAAGAAAGGAGAGTCATAAAATCAGAGAATTTAGGTGTTGGAATGGCCCTTAGAGCTCACCCAGCCCCAAGCCCTGCCCTGGGCAGGGACACCTCCCACCAGAGCAGGTTGCTCAAGGCTCATCCAACCTGGCTGTGAAATAAGAAA
The DNA here is from genome assembly GCF_000695815.1 of Acanthisitta chloris. Lineage (NCBI taxonomy): Eukaryota > Metazoa > Chordata > Aves > Passeriformes > Acanthisittidae > Acanthisitta > Acanthisitta chloris. The sequence continues at coordinate 25,448 of NW_008667471.1, read as the reverse complement.
CAGAGAGATTGAAACTGCAAGCAAAAGTCTTTTCTGTCAGTGCCCTAATACTGAGATAGCAAAGTAACAAAGGATACAACAACATGGAACTGTGTGATCCACAACAGAAATTTGTGTAGCTATAAAAAATCTCTTGCTTGTACAGGAGAGGACACTGAATATTACCTTAACAACCTGTATAAAATTTGAAGGATAAGAGACAAAACAAGATCATTAAATTTTTCTATGAGCACTTTGATTATTCTCTAAACTTCATCAAGAATCAAAAACTGTGACCACAAAGAACAGTGGCTTCTTTTATTCAAAACCAGGTTTCTATCTGAGAAAGTCAGGAGAGCACTGACTTTTGAGTGTTCAGTTCCCTAATGGATTTCAAGGAGACTTGAGGTCACAACCACCATCAACATAGTCAAACACATTTCAGTTCTGATTTTTTGATTATTCTCTAAACTTCATCAAGAATCAAAAACTGTGACCACAAAGAACAGTGGCTTCTTTTATTCAAAACCAGGTTTCTATCTGAGAAAGTCAGGAGAGCACTGACTTTTGAGTGTTCAGTTCCCTAATGGATTTCAAGGAGACTTGAGGTCACAACCACCATCAACATAGTCAAACACATTTCAGTTCTGATTTAGGTAAGGGCAAATGGGAAATACTCACATATGAGCTAGTGATTTTGAGGAGAATACATAGCTGGTTTTATACTCAATCCAAATGTTTTCTCAAGAAAAGCTGTGCCTTATTTTGCCTCTTCCAAGCTCCCCATGCTTTTACTACTCTTCAGTACCCAATGAGCAGCAAATTCACTAATCCCTAGAATATTTTAGGGGACAGCTTTTGCTAGTCAAAGCAATGAGGTGATTTCCTTTGCTCCACTTGACCCTGTTAGAATAAAACCCCTCAATCTGTTTAAAGCAAAGCCCACAAACAGCAGAGAAGCAAGACTGTTGTTTTCTAAGGGACTCTGGAAGGTCTGAGATCCAGCAGGATCTACAAGAAGTATTTATTAGACTTCTCTGCCTTCCTTTGGGCTAGTTCTGCCCTGCCAGACCTGCAGGAGCTCTGCAGAAGCTGTAGGTACTTTTCATTTCTCTGCACTGTTCCTGGCAGTAATTTTGCAGGACTTTCACTGACTTGTATGCATTTCTAATCAGCAGTTTGTCTTCTGGCTGTGGAGGGAAAGGAACCTACCCAATATTCCCTCCCAGAGTGTGTTTTCCACTAGCACAAAGCCAATATGTCCCTGAGGGTGTTGGATATTGATATCTCCAGCACTGCCATAGACTGAGGGAGTTTTAGCTCCTCTCTCATGAAAAGTGCAGTTGGAAATATTCAAATATTGTAAAATTTGAGCTTCGTGGGGGTTTAAAAGCTGAGACTGGATGTGGCACTTAGTGCCATGGGCTAGTGATCCTGGGAGGGTTGGACTTGGTGATCTTGGAGGTCTTTTCCAACCCTGTTAATTCTATGATTCTCTGTCAGAGTGTGCCACAAAACAGCTCCTTTTTATTCATCTTTAATTGAAATATTAGTTATATATTGATATGAGCGAATAATAGACTCTCAAAGAAAAATCCAAATAAATATGTTGATATTGAGATGGATTTGAAAATGAAGAAAAATGTTCTTTGGACAGTTTAGCCCAGAATTTTGTTTGAGTAATCATTTCTCATTGTTAGCAGCTCTTAAAATGCAAACCATTAATCATTTTAAAGGAGGCAGATTTTTTTTTCATGGTTTGCAAGAAATACTTGAATTAAAATCCTCTCTGGAACAAGCCAATAATTAATAACCTCTAGAGTTCTTTCAGAAGTAAAGTAACTTAATATGACATAAGAGAAATACACTAAGAACTATGTTTTTTTCAAGGACAACAGGATGCCTATGAACTTGAAATTAAAGCAAAGTAAAAATCAGCTTGAATAAAGCTTGACAAAAAAAAGGGAAAATCCCAAAGTATTCAGGAAATGAAAAAAAATCTGGTTTTTTCCCTATTTTTTTTTCAGCAGTGCTTTTTTTTTTTATTTAGACACTTCTATCTTAGGTGTCTAAGTCTGAATACTAACATGGTATAAATTAATCAGAGACTTCTAACACCAAATGTTCAGAGACATATCTAGTGATGCTTCAACTCTGTTCACACTTCTTTGAACTCTTCAGACTTCTTAGTTGAGGTGAGATAACAATGGTTAAGATCAAAAACTCCCTAGGAACAATTGCCATATTTTCTTGTCAAGTTGTGTCCAGGTTGAAGCAAAATCAGTGACAACATGATGTTAACAAAGACTCTTCCAATACCTTTTATTTTTATTGCATTTTGTAATATAACAACTATTGACAATAGCAAAATATGTTTACCAAGGGCACCACAAGATCAAGAAATAACAACTTACAAAACTTTCCTTTTGAACTGATTTACCAAGTTCTGTGGAGTTTTTGTGCTATTTATGTTTCTAAAAGCTTTTTCTTCTCTTTTCTTCAAGAAATGACAGAAAATTCAAATGCTCTGTCTCCATCTCCTGGCAGATAAGAACCAAACAAAAAATATGGACTGGGATCCATGAACCTGAAGGAAAAAATAAATTAGAATGGATTAAATTTGCATTTCTTCACTTACTTGTAGATTTTCCCCATTTCTGAAATCATTCCCAGATATTATGGCATAGAGAAAGAGAAACCAATGGTAACTTTGTGCAGACAGAATCAAAACAAAACTGACAGTAACTCATAGGAGTTCTTCAACACCAACTTTCCATAATATTATAAATAAAACAGGATTACACCATCTAATATATTAGAGAAATGCCAGTGTACATTAAAAGAGTAACTGAGGATTTGATAATTTAAAGCAATGATGATTTCATTTCCACTTGTTGATATGCTTAAAAATATAGTCATGTCTTTGCTCTAATTAGCTCACCAGAAGTAATGGACTTTTCCATGATGTTTCAGATATGATAAATTGCATTTACCTTATGTTATTTTCCTTTCCTTTTCTTTCCTTTCCTTTTCCATTTTACCCTTTTGGGAGATGTTTCCAGTAAATTCCCAGTAAATTGTCCTCATATACAAGTGCAAAAGTGGGGAAAAAAATATCTCTATTGTCCACCTACCAATCTAGCTCATTTCAGGCAGAACCCACCCAACTCCATGTTAATGACCTGTTTATAGTGTAGGCATGTACAGTCCCATTTCTTGCAACATGATTGTCCCCTGGGGTTGTTATCATTCCTTAAGTAAAAATATAAGAAAACTTGAAGTGATTTTTGCTGCCAAATGTGTCTGAATTTAGGATGCTTTTTTAGTACTTCATCACAAGATGCACAAATATTATGCTTAATATCCAAATTCTCATTGCATTTATAGATAAATGAGAGCATAACTCATTTATAAAGTGCATCATAGGATTATTTGGGCTGGAAGAGACCTTAAGGATCATCCAACCATTAAATCCATCTCTGTCCAATTTAGAAAGGAGAATGCTGTGGGAGACAGTGTGATGGTTTTACAGAAGTCCACATAAATGACATCTCTAGCTCCTCCTTGCCCAGTGATGTATTCTCTCCATCGTAGAAGGACACTAGGTTGGTTGTGCAGGACTTGCCCTTGGTAAGCCAAGTTGGCTGTGCCAAATCACCTCCCACTCCTCCACGTGCTTTAGCATAGCTGCTGGGAGGATCTGTCCTGTGATCTTCCCAGGCAAGAAGAGAATGTGTCTTTCAGAGGTAAAGAACCTTAGACCAGCACGTTAAGACTAGGCGTAGCCACAGTATGAAATTTAGTATGGAGGGAATAGCAAAGTGAACCTTCTTGCCTGTCAGATAGAATTGAGCTGTGTCCCAGCACTGAATCCATCCTTGCATGTGACAAGTGACACATGTCACTTTGCATGTTCAGTGACCAACTCAGTGCAAGTCAATGCTTTGCTGCCCAAATCTAAAATTCACTCTACCCTCCGACCGAGGCTGTAGCTAAGCATAAGTGAAACACCTGATGGAGCAAGGGCTGTTCCTGCTAAATTGTGTAAATCCAGTCTAAATCAGCTGGAACTCTGAACTGAAGAGGTGACTGCCCAATTGACTTCGTAGGAGATATGTATTTCTGCAGGTGAAAAAGAAAATGTGAAAATCTCCCATTATATTGTACATAAAAACATGACACAGGCTGAACCAACAGCAAAATAGAAGTGTATTTAATACAGCAGCTCTATAAAGTACTTATATCCATTAATATTAGCCCATGAGGATCTTTATTGTTCTTCTTTTCCTCTGGACTGTCCCAAGTCAGGATAAAAACAAGAAGCTTTTCTGTTTCACAGTGCAGCAAAGTATGTTCCTTGCTGAGACAGAAGAGCTTTCAAATTGTAAAGTGAAAACTTGGAAAGTCACATACTAAACAATCAATTTATATTTTAAATAACCATCCAAATTTATTTCCTTTTTCACAACTCACAGGAGAGATTTATGTTCATATATATATTCATAGAAAACCATATGGAATAGCTGTGCTTCACTCTCACTCTGGTCTCACTGATCTTGTCAAAGAGAAATAAGAGTTGAGGTCCAACCACTCTGATGTCTCTTTACATTACAGTCACAAACTTTACACTGTTGATTGATATATTTTATTTTTCAGTGAAGGCATATGGGAAGATAAAAGCAATGCCAGCAAAACACTGAACAATATGGCAAAATTTCATGATTCTGTCACCAGAGTAGGCTAAAAGAAGCATATTTCTCTCCTGCAAACATTTGGGAATTCATAGAATCATAGAATTTTAGGGGTCGAATGGACCTTAGAGATTTTTCCAGCCCAACCCCTGCCCTGGGCAGGGACACCTCCCACCAGAGGAGGCTCAAGGCTCATCCAACCTTGATGGAAGGGAAATCTTTTCTTCATAGATTTCTCAGGTAGACTACAAGAAAGTATTATAATATTCTCATTGAGTTCTCTCTCTCTGTATAGAATCATAGAATTTTAGGGGTCGAATGGACCTTAGAGATTTTTCCAGCCCAACCCCTGCCCTGGGCAGGGACACCTCCCACCAGAGGAGGCTCAAGGCTCATCCAACCTTGATGGAAGGGAAATCTTTTCTTCATAGATTTCTCAGGTAGACTACAAGAAAGTATTATAATATTCTCATTGAGTTCTCTCTCTCTGTATTCTTCTCTCTTTTCTTCATAGATTTCTCAGGTAGATTACAAGAAAGTATTATAATATTCTCAATGAGTTCTCTCTCTATACGTGTCTCTTCTCAATATATAATTTGTTGCGTTTCACCGGGTAGAAATGTGGTTTTGACTCACACTGAAAGTCTTCAGGTGCTCTAGAGCAATGCTGAACCTTCTGTAGGTGTGAATAGGCTTTCCTTGCTGTGATTTACAGCCTTGCTGGGTGTGCTATTAGCACACAATAACACTTTGTGCAGCGACTGTATAGAGTTTCCATTGATGTTAATGCGGAAAACTGACCCCGAATATTTTGCAATTAGTGCTCTGACAGTGACAGTTCTGTTTAATATGTTTCTGTGAATGTGTTTATCTATGATAAATAGAAGTGTGACTTGGGAAACTTCTCTTCTATTTGCTGATACAAGAAGCCTTGAACTTCAGCCCTGCAATACTGAGTGAATATTCAAGAAAACATGAACTCGTGACTTTACTCTCAGGAAAACTTCAATGTTTTCCTCCTTCTGTTTATAATTTTTAAAGTATATCTCGATTTTGTAAATGAGTATCTGTAGTGCAGGTTTCTAAAGGTAACCTTTCCCATAGTAGCATGTGTTTGAAAGCACTCATCAAACTGGGCAGTCTAGCTATAAATCTTATTTATCATTCTTTGTGTAAGCTAGAGCTGATAGAGGCAGCAACAAAACCTATGCTAGTATAATTCTTCCTTTCTCTGTGAGTAAAATACGAGTTATAACCTTGCTGACAGACTTTTTATATCCTCTGGAGGAATATCAAGTAAGATGAATTAAACACATCCTAGAGAACTAACTTATTTTAAAAAGTGACATTTTCATGCCTTTTCTTCTATATTGAACACTCTCCAAAGACAACAAACTGCAGTTTTATTGGCAAAGGTCAGTTAGAGATTTTGTTTCCATTTTCTTTGAACTTCAAAGGAAAAAAATGTAGAAGTGAAAAAAAACTTTAATCAAATCATTTTTCCATTCCCCTGATTTGCTAAATTTGCATGCAAATATAAATGTTAACCTGTGTATTTGCAATGATAAACATGGAACCATAGACTCATCCAGGTTGGAGGAGATTTATGAGGCTATTGAGTCCAACCATGAACCTGTCACTGCTGGAACCACTAAACCCTAACCCAGATCCTGCAGTGCCACATCAGACACCTCTGAAACACCTCCAGGGATGGTGACTGCACCACCTCCCTGGGCAATATCCCAGTGCTGAACACCACAACAGGCAAAACATTTCTCCTCACACCCAATCTGACTCTGCCCTGGCTCAGCTCAAGGCCATTCCCTCTCTCCTCTCCCTCAGCCCTGGGCAGGACACACATCCTACACCTCTCTCCATTTTAAAATCTATGTCCTTCCCAGACAGTGACCCATCAATAGAAAATTTTAAGACAAAGCCTATTCCTTGATCTAGAGTAGGAACGGTTCATGAATGAATGAATGAAAAAAAGCCCAACAACTGATTATTTTTTGCTTTTAAAAGGAGCCTTTTTATTCTTATGAGCTTATATTCAAATATCTTACTGTAGAAGTTTTGGGATACTTAGAACTGTATAACAAGAGAAAGGAAATGTTTAATTAATAGAAGGGACACCTGCCATCAAAATCATTCTCATTGCTTAATGAAATATGAAGCCTTATAAGTCAACGACAATTTTGATGTACAAAATGACATTATGCTGGGAAACACAAGATAATCCATCTCATCTATTACCCTAGGAAATGGATTACAACATAATAGAGATCCCATAAATCATTCAGGGAAATAATGCAAGTGCTCTAGTCCATTATGAACCAGGCAGATTATACTAATGTCACAAATGCAGCTCATTAACTGCATGAGACAATGAGCAAGAAGTCACCTATCTGCACAACCTTCATAGCCCTATTACCAGCAGAGCAAAATGAGGGAAAATCTATCACAGTCATTTATCACACACTCACGTGACCAACATTTTCTCTTGTTTTCCAGTACTAAGTGTCCTTGTACTCGATGCTTTGTGCAGATCTGACAGCTCTGCAGATCCTGGATATAGAGTTTGGCTAGGAAGAGTGTTGCAAGTCCTTTGAGAGTGACATGTCAGAACCATAGAATCATAGATTTTAGGGATGTAGGAATGGAGCTTAGAGCTCACCCAGCCCCAAGCCCTGCCCTGGGCAGGGACACCTCCCAGCAGAGCAGGTTGCTCAAGGCTCATCCAACCTGGCTGTGAACACTGCCAGGGTTGGGGCAGCCGCAGCCTCCCTGGGCACCCTGGGACAGGCTCTCACCACCAGAACAGAGCAAACATTTTTTCTCACATCCAACCTAAACTTTCCCTCCTTCAGTTTGAACCCATCGCCCCTCGTCCTGTCCCTGCAGTTCCTAACACAGAGTCCCTCTCTGGCTCTTGTAGCTCCTTCAGAGACTGAAAAGTTGCTCTGAGGTCTCCACACAACCTTCTCTTCTCCAGGCTGAACAGCCCCAACTCCCTCAGCCTGTGCTCACAGGGAGATGCTCCAGTGCTCTGAGCAACTTTGTGGCCTCCTCTGCACTTGCTCCAACAGTTCCATAGCCCATCGTGAAACAGATAAGTATTGCAGAGCTGCCTTTCAAACAATAATAGTAAGAATCTCTGTAAACTCAATGACTTGGCAAAGAATCAGGACAAAAATATAGTGAATATAAAATGACACTGTGCTTGTTGTATTCAGAAATATAACAATGGCAAAGAATCAGGACAAAAATATAGTAAATATAAAATGGCACTGTGCTTGCTGTATTCAGAAATATAACAGCCAAACTATGTGGGTTTTTAAATTATTTTAATGTAGAAACTAGTTTAAAAACATGATCTTTGTATTTACAGAACCCAGAATTATGTATATTCAAGGAAAATAACATCATGTTATCTTCAGTCTAGGGTTATCTTAAGTTTAGGCTTTAAGGGATCCAGCAGTGACAGGTTAATGGTTGCACTTGATGATCTTAGAGGTCCTTGATGGTTCTATGAAATCTTATTCTGTCACTTGCATTTAGCTCATTTTTAAATTAGGAACTCCCAGAACTGTTACCATATAGTGAAAATTCACAGTATCCTCAAATATCACATGACCTGTTGGGACTATACAAATGAAAAACAGTTTAAAATCAGTATTTAATCTGTTCCTTTGCAGTGCAATGCACTTCTAAAGGAAATGTAGTCTAATTTCATACAATATATTTTATATTATGTGATAATATCAGACTATGGAGCAGTTTGTCAAGTTGCAACTCTTCCCTCTCTTTGAGAAGACATACATTTTCAATGAGACAATAGGATAGTTAGATTTCCACAATATACATTTTCCTCATATATGTATTTCCACAATATATATATATTTCCACATATATATGACCCATATATTTAGAGATCTATTAATTCAACCTTCACCTCAGTAAAAGAGACAGAAAATAAGTTTAATCGTATTTCCAGAGGTTAAAATGCTCATCCTTTGGTGAACCGAGTTACAAAGGGAATGAGTTCCAGAATAAAGAACACTCACAGAGAATTGCTCTTTCACTTTGCTTCTCTCAGAAAACCTTTCATTTGGGGGGAAGCAAGTGGGGACTTGATTTTGCTGCAAAGAAAGAAGAGTACAAGTTAGACTTCAGAAGGAACTTGCTATCTGATTTGGCCTAAGAAACTTTATTTTTAGATCTTAAACCTCTGGGAGCAGGTACTAACTTCTGTTACACGTTTTCAAATCAAGAACTAAAAAAGGTCTTCTGCTTTAATGGAGACAACTGTGGGCTCAAACTCCCAGGTGAAGTAAAGTCTTCCATTCCCCCACAAAAAGCTACCCCTCTCCTCAGCACTTTATTCATTTTCTGTTGGTGCATCCATGTGACTCTTCTCCTCATGCACAGGTACATCACTTTTTATTTCCTTAGGTACATGATTTGTTCAGAGAGGTCTCATAGCCACCAATGAGTTGCTGTGGTTGTTGATGTTTGGATTTTTGGGATTGTTTCAAGTAAATATTTTCTTTTCATTTCTTTTCCTTGATACATCTTTTTCCATGAAAAAATAAAGGGAGAGAAAAAGAGAAAAACCTGCATTTTAGAAATGGTTTTCTCTGTTTTTTCATCCTCTGCCTGTAGTTGGGTTTTTTTTTCAGGTGACACAGACTTCTTGAAATGATCTATTTAAGCATGGGAGTTTGAAATGTATTTTAAAAGACAGTTCCTTTGTGAAACAATGGTAATTGCCATGCTGAGAAGTGAATCTGATTTTTTACAGAAAAAATATATTGAGGGGATTTTTTGTATTCAGTAAGATATCTGAAAAATGATTGACCTCAATATATATTTGATTGAATTTTCTAAGCAAAATGTTATTGTTCTAGCAATTGGCAGCAAATTTCTCCACACAATGATGAGTAGTTCATTTTAATTGATAAATGGGTTTGTCTGATTGTGCAGGTTTGGGCTGGGGCAGAGCTAACTTTCTTCCCAGTGGCTAATATGGGGTTATGTTTTGGATTTGTGCAGAGCACAGGGTTGGTAATGCAGAGATGTGTTTGTTGTTGCTGAGCAGAGCTGACCCAGAGCCAAGGCCTTTGCTGCTTCCCACACTGCCACATGGCAAGGGAGTTGGGGCTGCATGGGAGGTTGGGAGGAGACACAGCTGGGACAGGTGACCCAACCTGACCCAAGAGATATTCCACACCATAGCACATCATGCTCAGGGTGTGCAGTGGGAGGAAGGAGGAGGAAGGGGAGGATGTTTGGAGTGATGGTGTTTGTCTCCCCAAGGAACCATCCCAGGTGATGGTCCCTGCTCTCCTGGAGGTGCTGAACACCTCCTGCCCGTGGGGAGCAGGGAATGAATTCCTTGGTTTGCTTTGCTTGTGTCTGTGGCTTTTGCTTTCCCTATTAAACTATCTCTATCTCAACCCACAACCTTTCTAGTTTTTACCCTTCCAATTCTCTCTCCCACCCTGCTGCTGGGGCAGTGAGTGGCTCTGTGGGGCTTGGCTGCTGCCTGGGGTTAAACAACAACACTGATATTACAACTAAGGAACAAGAAAACCCTTAATTGTACTAATTGTTCAAACAAAAAGCAGAATTACTGGATTTTCAAATAGCAATTGACAATTATCAAGTTAATTGTCATGGGCAATATGTGAGGATGATACTAGTTTAAAAATGTTATAATTAAAAGAATATTTTGTTTGACAAAAGAGAGAAATTGGCATTAACCAAGTCTCTTCATATACCATCCTCTCCTAGAAAAATCATGCCTAAATAACAGGCTGTTAGTTTTTTGTAGCAGGTGTTTTTTGACTCAGCCTTGTGGACAAAGTTTAGGGAGATGTTCTTTGCTCTTAAAAAGATGATTAACATGATTCAGTTTCCAAATTGGCTTTCAGGTTTTTACTAGCAGTGCATTTCTAAAATTCAGGTCCCTGTATTCAGTGTAGTGCACATTTCTTATATGGGTTTTTCTGGGTTCTCTAGAAATAATTTCCTATTTCTCAGTGGAATATAAAGATTCTGCTTAACAAATAGAAAGCAGAGTAGTTAGCTAAAAGGAAGAACTCTCATCTTATGAAGTGATTTTGGTATTATTGGGAGATTCATTTGTCTTCTTCTATGCTAAGAGTAGATGATTCAAGCTGAGACTGGATGTGGCACTTAGTGCCATGGGCTAGTGACCACGGGAGGGTTGGACTTGATGATCTTTGAGGTCTCTTCCAACCTGGCTGATTCTATGATTCTATGATTACACTTGTCATATAGACAGCATTAACAGCTAAGAGGGATAAATCCACCAGTTTACGTATGTCTCCTGCATATTCAGTGGAGTGAGTGCTCTGAACATTTCCTGCAAAAGTGCACACAGACACACACCTATCTCATAGGACTGTAGTTCTTAAGTCCACTGAAATATTCATGGGCATGTTCCTGCCAAATGAAATATCATCACAGTAAGGGACAGTAATAGGAATCTTCTGAAGGAAATTGCACATGCAAGGTCACAGCTAAAGGAAAGCTGTAACTGCTGCAATCTTGATTGAAATGCTCCTACATGTGCACAGATGAAGAAGTCTGAGAAACTCAGAAACTAAGTTGCTTTAAGACATCAGTTCTGGGCCCCTCAGCTTAGGAGGGACATTGAGGGGCTGGAGCAGGTCCAGAGCAGAGCAACGAGGCTGGGGAAGGGACTGGAGCACAAGTGGCATGAGGAGAGGCTGAGGGAGCTGGGGGTGTTCAGCCTGGAGAAGAGGAGGCTCAGGGGAGACCTTCTCACCCTCTGCAACTCCCTGCCAGGAGGTTGGAGTCAGGTGGGGGTTGGTCTCTGCTCCCAGGCAACAGCAGCAGGACAAGAGGGCACAGACTCAGCTCTGCCAGGGGAGGGTTAGGTTGGAGATTAGGAAGAGATTTTTTGTGGAGAGAGTGCTCAGGCATTGGAATGTGCTGCCCAGGGAGGTGGTGGATTCCCCATCCCTGGAGGTTTTCAAGCTGAGACTGGATGTGGCACTTAGTGCCATGGGCTAGTGACCACGGGAGGGTTGGACTGGATGATCTTGGAGGGCTTTTCCAACCAGGTTGATTCTATGATTCTATAAAGATTAGGTAAAGTCTTAAGGCTTGTCTTTCAATATCTTTGTTTTTCTCATCTATTCCTCATCTAACTATGAATTGTCCATATAGACATTCAGTTCTTGCCTGGATTTCAGCCAATATCATTATCCTCTGTAGGTTCTCACTTGTGTTCTGCTGCAATAGTCTTTGCACTTCTTTAATCCAAAAGAAGAGTTACACTGATGAGATCAATAAAGGCATCAAATGAATTGAGCTTTGAGCACACCCTGAGAGTGCTCCCTGTGGAAATTGCTGAAATATAAAATCTCTCATTGTCTCCCAGATCTTTAAATGTTTCAGGTTCTGATTCTTAATCACATTAACAGTCACTTTTAGATTAGCGAAACAGTTCGTCTCATTAAGGTTCTGTGGAGTATTAGACTTTGGAGATGTACTTGGAGGAATCAGTTTCTCAGACTCTGCAACTTCCTTGGGTTTATATCCATCATCACTTAGCCAATGACACTGAGAATGACATTTCTTGGTTAGTAAATGACATAAAAGTAAGGGACCAGTAAACATGGGTAAGATGCATCTTTAAAGAGCTGGAGGAAATGAGAAATGTTCTTTCAATACACAAAACTACAGAATAATGAATCACAGGACTGCAAAATAAAGTGAAGGATGAGTGAATGCTAAATGAAAAGATACTGCAGCATCTGACCTTGAGAAGACTTGTGTGCAGTGGGGGAGAAATCCCTAAAGTCTTCATTGCAACTTGCCACTGCACCAAGTAAAACATAAGAGACACTAAATTGCATTGTTCAAGAAGCACAAAATAAATCACAAAAGTAGAGGTAGTGATGCATGAAGTTCTGACTACATCCTAGATAATAATTTCTGTGCTGGTCATCAGGATTACTTTTTATATTCATCAGTCCTGAGGACTTTTTTTTTTTCTAAAGTCTTCATTGCAACTTGCCACTGCACCAAGTAAAACATAAGAGACACTAAATTGCATTGTTCAAGAAGCACAAAATAAATCACAAAAGTAGAGGTAGTGATGCATGAAGTTCTGACTACATCCTAGATAATAATTTCTGTGCTGGTCATCAGGATTACTTTTTATATTCATCAGTCCTGAGGACTTTTTTTTTTTCAATTTTACTACTTTTTATATTCATCAGTCCTGAGGACATTTTTTTTTAAATTTTAGAAGACTATTATGATAAACAGGTGGTAGAAATAGGAGCAAGTTTTGGCTATGAATAGAAATTGAAAATACAGTGTGCTAAAAATGAAACCAAACTAAAATCAGGCTTGAAATTACTGAAGGGATAACAGGCAGTAACTTTGCAATGGATTTAAAGGAAATTTTCAGCAAAAGTAACAAATTAAATGTTAAAAGATGGGAGAGTATGCAGCACAATGAAGGTGCATTACTGGCAGAAAATCTCAGGCAGAAAAAGAATTAGAATTCTCCTCTAGCATTGCCTATTCCAATTAAGCTCTATGGCTTAACTACATTTTTAGTAATGGAAAACTGTTCTAAATATAGTATTGAAGTTCAGCTCTTCTGAAAGTGCTTATCTGCTGAAATCAATGCCAATTAAACCTATTATTCCTACGTTACATATGTCTGAAGTGAGAAATTGTCTTTACAGTTCGAATGCAGTACCTAATTTCACAGGGAGGGCAAATCTGAACGACAGGTTGCTTAAACTGAAGATACAGTGAAGAAATGTCTCCTGGAATTCTGCTCTGTTGGGTTTGCATGACAAGATTTTGGTACAGGGGTGGCTTCTGTGGAGAGAACTTCCAGAAACTTCCCCCCTATCTGAGAGAACCAATGCCAGTTGACTCCAAGGCCAAGGCCAAGGCCAAGTCCATCATCAGTGGTGGTAGTGCCTCTGGGATAACAGATTTAAGGGTACAAAGCTAATGCACAGAAGCAACTGCAGGCAGAGAAGAGAGGAGTGAGGACATGTGAGACAAACAACCCTGCAGACACCAAGGGCAGGGGAAAAGGAGGGGAACGAGGTGCTTCAGGGGCCAGAGCAGAGATTCCTCTGTTTGAGGTGTGAGTGAAGACCAGAGTAAGGCAAATTGTCTCCCTGCAACCCAAGGAGGTCCATGGGGCATCAGAGACCTCCTGACAATCTTTGGAGGACTCTGCACCGGAGCAGGTGGATGTCTCAAGGAGTGTATTTCCTTCTGGCTGAGGTGTCTGACCTACTCCCTTCAGTAAAACCCTGGCTGAAACTTCACTTATTTTCTTCAATGTGTTTTCTCAGTTGGGGATAAAAGCATATGTTGTGGGCTGTACATGGATAACTGTGAAGAGATTGGTGTTCTGACTCTTTTAGTAGCTATGATTCCTTCATAGGAAAGAACTAAACAACCAATATATCTCAAAGATAGAAAGTTTGTTTACTGCCATCAGAGAGAAATACTAATTTGAAAAGACAAAACCCTGTGCAGGGAAATTTTGCATGGCATTGCAGTATTTTCCAGATATCTTTGCCAGATACACAGGAAACATGGAACAGATAGTCCAGGAAATAATATTCTGTTCCAATAGTCCAACTCTGACTGAAATAATAAGCTAATTTCCCTAATCTAGCCAACCTATGCAGTCCTGGTGCTGTGTCCTGGCCATAGCTCTGTGTCATTTCTTGTAGCATTTCTCCTGGGGAAAGGAATGGTTTCAAATCTCCATTTTTATAGGGCTAACATCTCCTGTGACATCTCATCTTCCACAAATAGCTCGAGCACATATGAGACACCGACCTATAGTGTCATCTATTCGTCTGCAATTTAACAGCAATTTTAGGCTGTATCCCACTACTGCAAAAGCTTCCTCTGAAAATCCCTCTGACTCGTGCTTATCATGATATCAAAATGCAACTGGTAATCTGCAGCTGGTGCAGATTACTGAGCTCCTTTTGACCTAGAACTGTTGCTGTCACAGCTATGGGGAAGACCCCACAAAGCAGAAGAAATGAATCATTTTCCTCTGTTGTTGCTCTGAGGTTGACTTTGAGTAGCTTCAAATGGACAGGAAAATAGTCTGCATAAAATTCAGTATTGTCTGAGCTTTATGAAAGTGTTCTCAGAGGTCCTTGATGAAAGAGGAAGGAGGCAGCCAAAAGTTTTGTCTTTGTTTCTTTTTTTTCTCAGAAGTTCACAGAAGTTATTGATATTATACTTCCTAATTCATCCAAATTTCAAATACGTAATCTGTCACTTGACAGATGCTACTCTTTTGGCTGTTCTATATTTTTGAGGTGAGGAACTATGAATTTTAATCCTGTTGTCATGATTGTTTGGTTTTGCAGAGGCCAACCTGAACTTTTACATGTTCTAGCACCTTGTCAAGTCTTTTGTCTACTAAATTGGTGAAGAAGAATAAGATTGAAATGAGATGAACAAACTCAAGCTCTGCCAGGGGAGGGTTAGGTTGGAGATTAGGAAGAGATTTTTTCCAGAGAGAGTGCTCAGGCATTGGAATGTGCTGCCCAGGGAGGTGGTGGATTCCCCATCCCTGGAGGTTTTCAAGCTGAGACTGGATGTGGCACTTAGTGCCATGGGCTAGTGACCACGGGAGGGTTGGACTGGATGATCTTGGAGGTCTTTTCCAACCAGGTTGAGTCTATGATTCTTTGAATTAACTAGTTGTTTTCAGTGTCAAGTGCTAATAATTTGGTTTCCCTTCTGAAATTGTATATTGAATATTTTTCTAAGCTTTTTTTTTTTTTTGAGACAAAATCTCAGTTTCTGTTAGAGTCTTGATAAATATTATTTAAGATTCATGCTTTAAGGTAAGGGTTGTTATATCAAAGGCCTCTTCCTTAGAAAAAGAAATGAACAAAATACAAAATGTTTCTGAACATTAAGCCCCAGATGAATCTCAAATCACTCGCAGTGATATCACTTTATGGGCTAAAAGTACATTTTAAAAAAATGTTAATAGGAAAAAATTATTTTGAACCAAAAGAAGTAAAAGAGACATCAATTAATAAGGGAATTAGAAAACAGATAAAAAAATGCAGAAACACAAGAGTCTCATTGGACTCATGAATGTAAATTTAACATTGTCTACCAGGAATAAGATCAATAATGTCAGAACTGCACAAGTGTGAATTACAGCTCCTCACAAAATGAGCTTCTGCTTTAGCAAGTTGGTGAATTAAACAGTTCAGATATGCTGAGGAAAAAAAAAAATCTGCATATGGTAAGAAAGATGACTCCCAGCTACCAATTAAGGGAGAAATAGGTAGACAGAGTTGTAATGAAAATAAAACATTCAAAATGCATGAAGACATTAAATAACCTTTTGAAGCATGTGGTGCATCCTAGCAAAATGTATTTGCAGAACAGGAAGATTCAGATAAGAGCAATAAAGAGTCAACATTTGTGAATAACCTCCAAAGTATTTCAAAGTTAGACAGAACTTACAACCCCCGTAGAAAACTCCAGAAATACTGACTTTTATCCTGTAGCTGAAAATTGTGCTGATGCTGGAGAATTCTTCTCCTTCCTTTTTTTCTTTTCCTTTTTTCCTTTCCCTTTCTTTTTTTTTCCCCTTTTTTCTTATTTTCCCTTCTCTTTCCTCTCCCTGATTTTGAAAGGATGTATCAAAACAATGCATTCTTCAATATATAAAATAAACAGCACTCCATGTGACCTAAAGGATCTTGGTAAAAGTGAGATATTCATCAACTGAATGAAGCATTTAACTCTGCGTTTTCAGCTCCAGCTTTAATTCTGCTATTAATTAGTAGTAATTTAGTGACCTCACAGCAAACACCCTCATTAAAGCAGGATCAGTTACCCTTGAGCTCCTTATTTTGCTTATTGCTTTTTACATGATGCTTATAACACAGCAAGATTTGTATTTAACTAATGGGAACCCATTTACATAGCAAGATGTGCACACACATCGAGCTAGAGGATTTCCAGAGCAGCACAACTGGGAATAGCTTTAGCATTTACAAATTTCTTCCTAGTTA
>NW_008667471.1:999-8624 GCF_000695815.1 Acanthisitta chloris | reverse complement strand
TCAGAGAATCATCAAGGTTGAAGGAGAATTGTAAGATCATCCAGTCCAACCATTAACCTGACACTGCTGGAACCCCTAAACCCTAAACCATTGTTACAGATTTTAATGGTGATTTTAGCTGCTGGACAGAAATACTGGGGAAGATCCTAGAGTCCCAGATAACATTTGGAACTGACATTTTCCTAGGGACTCTGTGTCTCCATCATCACCTCCATCCTTTTGTAGGAACAGGAGTGGGAGGAATCTGCTCTGATGTGTGAACTCTTTCCAGAAACACAAAGGAAGATTGACACAAAAAAAAAAAGTTTTCTCCATGCTAAGTCTACTGCAGATACTCCTAAGGTCTTAACTTTCTTGGAAATTCCTGTGTGAACAAAATAGAGCCAAGTATAGTTTTAATAGGAGGAGAAAAAACCTAATGATCTTTATTTTAGCACTGCCTGCCAAATTAGAGAAAGCGTCGTTCAAGTAAGGTTTATGAAAAGAACAGAAAAACATTTTCTTTTCCACTAACCTGACAGCCTTGTAGGAAAGGAGCACTTTTCTCAGAGTGAATTTAAAGGAAGAGCAAAATAAGGCTAGACAGTTCCAGTAAAACTCCCTGGAAAAGAGCATTCAGGGGTTTAGGGAGAGGGAGAAGCATGCAGGAAACACTGACAGATCCTGAAGAAAGGAAAGCCAACAAGGGCAAAGTCACAAAGAAGCTGCAGCTCTGCGAGGTAAGGAAAGGTCAGAAGTTCTGACATTCGCACTCAAATGAGCATACCTGGAAGGAAGTTTCCTTTGATATTAAAACAGATTGATTAGAGTTTGTCAGAATGTATGCAATAAAGCATCAAAGGCCCAGTGATGTTTCATAAGAAGGACTTTTGAGGTCAGCCATTACAATACTACATCTTTGTGCTATGCACCTGAGTGGAGAAACACAGGAGAAACTGATTTAAGAGGAGAAATAGAGGGAATATATGAAAAAGGACCCTTAGGATTTATAGTGTTTTCAATATCCTCAGGAAATAATGTACTTAATAAAGTAATATGAAATTATTGCATGCTTGTCATAACTTTGATAAAATCAGACACTGATATTTTACTTTCATATCCCTCAGCTCAGGAGGGACATTGAGGGGCTGGAGCAGGTCCAGAGCAGAGCAACGAGGCTGGGGAAGGGACTGGAGCACAAGTGGCATGAGGAGAGGCTGAGGGAGCTGGGGGTGTTCAGCCTGGAGAAGAGGAGGCTCAGGGGAGACCTTCTCACCCTCTGCAACTCCCTGACAGGAGGTTGGAGTCAGGTGGGGGTTGGTCTCTGCTCCCAGGCAACAGCAGCAGGACAAGAGGGCACAGACTCAAGCTCTGCCAGGGGAGGGTTAGGTTGGCTATTCGGAAGAGATTTTTTCCAGAGAGAGTGCTCAGGCATTGGAATGTGCTGCCCAGGGAGGTGGTGGATTCCCCATCCCTGGAGGTTTTCAAGCTGAGACTGGATGTGGCACTTAGTGCCATGGGCTAGTGACCACGGGAGGGTTGGACTTGATGATCTTGGAGGTCTCTTCCAACCAGGTTGATTCTATGATTCTATGATATTCTAGTAATTTTTCAGATAATGTCTCTTTAACCATTCATGAAACCAATTAAATCAGGCTGTAGTTCAGCTTAAAATGCTCTTGATGGAACTCACTGCATATCAACTTCAATTTTATTCCTATTTGATTTCAAATGATGCCTTAATTTGACCCATGCCCTCAGGTGCTGCTCTTTCAGAACAGCACAGACATAATCCTTAATATTCTGAGTTTAAAATAATCCAGCACTCAATGCTCTACCCCATTCTTTTTCAAGATTATAAACCTTAGACTATTACAACACAAGCCCACAGGTGTTTCTTAGCACAGACTTGCCCAACATTCACAGTGTGGAAATGCAGGCAAGGGCTGAAGCCACAGATTTCATCTGTAGTCCAGACTTTCTTGAGAAGCAGGTAGCATTTTATTTAAGCACAGGCAGTTAAGTGAAGCAGGAGCTCTACTGAGCCCTTCCCATTGGGATTCAGGAGGTAACTACTCCAAGAGCAGCCTGTGCTCCTCCTGGCATGTGAATGAAACTCTGCCAGAGGGTAGCAAAAGTTTTTTCCCCAACAAACACCTAGCAGACAGAAGGACTGCATGAAATCCATCCTGATGGCAAGCAAGTTTCTTTTTTCCTATATTAACTAAGAGGAAAAACTGTCCTAATGAATATTTCACTAATAATTAAAATATAACAGTACAGTAATTATATCATGTAAAATACATCTGTGATTATTCTGAGGATTTTCATTTAATGACTTCTTATGTATGCACTGATAATATTGTCTGATTCTTTCTTGCTTGCTGTGCTCCATGTTGGACTGTTCTAATTTTTTTTTCATGCAGTTTAATATAGAGAATAAAGAAATACTTAAAGGACAAAGGGTGCTGCTGGTGGTGATATTTAAATAACACCAAAGGTGAACAGAGTGAATCTGCAAAATGTTACTGCATTCTTTCTAGATGAAATAATGTCGGGTTTGTGTCATTTGAAAGGCAGAAGATAATTCCTGAGGTTTTTACTTGTATCAAAACTCAGAAGGTCAATCTTTGTTTTCTGCTTCAATCAACAAAGCATTTCATAGAATCATAGAATTTAGGGGTTGGAATGGACATTAGAGATCATCCAGCCCCAACCCCTGCCCCTGAAATTCCCTGATATTATTTCCTCACTGTGTTTTTAATCAGCTTATTCTGTTCTCCTAATGTATATAGTAGCTCCCTTGGATTTTAATAGTCCAATGAAATTTTCCTTTTGAAATGTTACTCCTGCTATTCTTTAGTATCACTCAGATTATCTACTCAGCAAATTTTTTTGCAGTCTAGGCTATAATTGTTTATTTTTCTCTAAAGAGAAACTTTAGATAGGCTTGCAAAAAGACACAGAGTGAAATAAAGAAAAATAAAGTGGAATATTAATGCAATTAAAAAACTTTTCAAGCAGCAACTATGTAATGTAGGTGTTAGCAGAAGCTGCAATGACATTGCTACTGGATCAGAACAAAATGTTTGGCTTTGGAAAAGAACTTTTTTGGGAAAAACTGTATATATTGTGGTCCTTTTCTATGCACTATTGTGTCTGGATATTTAAAAATGCTAAGTTCCTTACTCTTGCACATGTAGCAGCTATGTTTAGCCTTCAGAACAATTATGAGTATCCAGAAATGCAAATAAGCTTGTCAAGATTTCCACTGCTGTGACTGTATTGCTTCTCAGATCAGCTCTTCTCAGCCACCAGCTCCATGTTTTGAAAACAATATTTATTAATGTGAATTTTATGGCATGCATCAGTCCAGGAAAAATGAATTTAAATCATTATTTTGTGTTTAAAGAGCTGTTTCAAGGATCACAGCATATCATATTGAATAGAACTGAGTATGTTGTGAATTTCTATTGAATCAATTTTTATATCATGTATATCATTATCAATTACTAAATTATCATTTTACAGCACCAATTAATACATTATTTGGCATACAAATAGGGCATTTGTACTAAATTTATGTTCTGATGCTGTTCCACGTTCCTGCTGGAGCTGAATTTAATCCAGTATTTATAACCTGCCTGAAGAACACAAGCTCTTGGAGAAGGAGAGTCCACAAAAAAGTGTATTAACTTGGGGAGATGTTAGAAACCCTGGTGAGAAAAAGATGATTCACAAGTCCTTGAGTACTTTACATCTAAGTAATGTTCCTGGCAGGGTGAGCACTTGTGTGATCTGGAGAAGCACAAACGACTTTGAAATGTAACCAGGGTCTAGAGTGCTCACTGAAGCAGAGATCATTCCTTTCTGTTCTCTGTAATGGAAGAGTTGCTGCTGGAATGGTTTCCTCAGCTTAGTCAACAAATCAATCTTCCATACTCTTCTGGTGCCAGAACAATTTACATTTATACCCAACTGCCTTTCATTCTTCTCCACGATTTAGATGCAGCCTTGACTTTTCTTTGGTGCCACCATTACATAGTAAGATGAGTTCATGGATACTGTTAGTACTTATATCTATTTTCTGAGGATGAGATGGAATGTCCATAAGCTGAGACAGGGGAGAGTCATGATTTCCCTGTTAGGGTGGTAGGTAAAGGAACAGAAGATGACTTGGCAGTGCTGGTGGCACAGCCCAGTGGGAGCCAACAGTGAGCACAGGTGGCCAAGGAGGACAGGCTGAGGGAGCTGGGGCTGTTCAGCCTGGAGAAGAGAAGGTTGTGTGGAGACCTCAGAGCAACTTTTCAACATCTGAAGGGGCTCCAGGTGAGCTGCAGAGGGATCTATGTTAGGAGCTGCAGTGACAGGACAAGGGGCAATAGGGTCAAACTGAAGGAGGGAAGATTTCGGCTAGATGTTAGGCAGAAGTTTTCCCTGTTCTGGTGGTGAGACCCTGTCCCAGGGTGCCCAGGGAGGCTGTGGCTGCCCCAACCCTGGCAGTGTTCACAGCCAGGTTGGATGAGCCTTGAGCAACCTGCTCTGGTGGGAGGTGTCCCTGCCCAGGGCAGGGCTTGGGGCTGGAAGATCCCTAAGATCCATTCCAACCCCTAAAAATTCTATGATTCTATGAAATGCAAATAAAATTTGTTCTAATATGAAAGCTAGTCAATAGAATGAATCTTTCTTTCTTATTGGCCTTTCTTGTCTCTTTAAAAGCAAGAAGTATTCACAAAAGGATGAGTAACAAAATGGTGTCTTGACTCTTGTGATTGTTATTATGCAGATTAGATTGCTACTTCAAGTTACAGGGAAGATATAATTATATTCTTTCCATATGTTTAGGCTCATTAGAAGAGAATTTTAAAACAAGGAAATTAAGACAAATCTGCTTACAGTGTGAGATATTTCAGGTTTACTCTGCTGATAAATTTAGGCTGAAGAAAACTGCATTAATCTGTAGCCTTGGAGAACTCCTCCTCTTGTCATGCAGGAGGAAAAGGTTTGTCACTCCCCTGGCAAATATTTTTTTGCCTTGAATCCTACCAAATATTCTGTTTATGATTATAAATGCTGGCTAGAGCACTGGGGACTGTTCTGGGAAGATGCTCAAAGAGCATCAAAAGATCATGAGCATCAAAGGTAAACAATTCAAAATTATACTTTTCTGTCCATGTATAGGCACCACAGTGTGGCACTGGCTGGGAAAGACAACAGATAGTATCTTGCTCAGCACGAAGTTTGATAATATGAGGTTTACTTGTTTTTAGCATATATGAACATCTTTAATCCAGCATGATATTCTTTCAAAGAAAAATTAACAACCCCTTCCAGTACCATGCACTAAGTCAGTTTGTAATAGACCCAACAGATCTAAATATAGGTTCATGGAGGAGAATTAGAATTTCCACCTCAGTAAACCTCACACTGAAAGTGTTTTCTAGAGGATATGAGTATTTTAGCCATACAGACTGGAGGAATTGTCACAATGTGCCTGAAATTTAAGCTACATGGTGATGTCACTGTTGGTGACATTTCTGAATGACCATTCTTTATTAAAGCTTCTCTGTATTTAAATAAAGTTCCTTTGCATTTGAAATTGATTTCAAATGTTTTTTTGCTGAAGTCCTCTATTGGCCATACTGGTTTGCTTGCATTTCTTGCTTTGGTTTTGTAACTTTCCTAGCTAGGTGTTTGGCCTCTTCTCAGATGAAAGAAATGTAGCAGTTATAGTACGAGAAATAGATTTATCTGGAATTCCTGTGTTGTGGTTTAGCCCCAGGCAGTAACCAAGACTCACACAGTCACTCACTCATACCACAACCATGGGGTGGGGAAGAAAATTGGAAGGGTAAGAGCTAGAAAATTTGTAGGTTGAGATAAAGACAGTTTGATAGGGAAAGCAAAAGCCACAGACACAAGCAAAGCAAACCAAGGAATTCATTCCCTGCTCCCCACGGGCAGGAGGTGTTCAGCACCTCCAGGAGAGCAGGGACCATCCCCTGGGATGGTTCCTTGGGGAGACAAACACCATCACTCCAAACATCCTCCCCTTCCTCCTCCTTCCTCCCACTGCACACCCTGAGCATGATGTGCTATGGTGTGGAATATCCCTTGGGTCAGGTTGGGTCACCTGTCCCAGCTGTGTCTCCTCCCAACCTCCCATGCAGCCCCAACTCCCTTGCCATGTGGCAGTGTGGGAAGCAGCAAAGGCCTTGGCTCTGGGTCAGCTCTGCTCAGCAACAACAGTCATCTCTGCATTATCAGCTCTGTGTTCTGCACAAATCCTAAACACAGCCCTATATAAGCCACTGGGTAGAAAGTTAACTCCACCCCAGCCCAAATCTGCACACTGAAGAATCCATTAATGACTTTATTTTCTTTCATATTTTATTGAGAACACAGAACTATGTTAAGACATTTACCTTTTGTGCAGTAGAGAAATCTGACAGAGGCAACTATATGTAAAAAGATCTGTAATTTAAATGGGGGAAGAAAAACTCCTGCCCCTTTGTATGAGCAAATTGATTTTCCTCTACAATACACCCATTCCTTCTGCTGCTGCAAATGGGATCTCTTTTCCTGCTATTGTGCATGAATTATAGGACTTTCCCCCTGTGCTTTGTGACTGTGAGATTGAATCAGTCTTGAAAGTAAATGTAAATGAGTCAAAATGAGTCCCTGAGTGTTATAAAGAAATTCCTGGATACAAATTATTTACTGAACTGTGCTAGTCACTTCCTCTCATCATATGCTTTTACACCTTTTGAGTTTATTTGTAAGAAAGAACTTTACCATCCACATTCTACTGAGAAACACATGAATTTTATAGGCATAATAGCAACGACTGCGCTAATATAATTATTCCCAGAAAATACAGATGCTACAAAACATTCAATGATGGACTCAGCAGTGCTGAGATCTTTTCAGACATTACTTATCAGTTTGTTCTATGGTGTACTGTGGAGAGTGGCCTGACTGCTCTCAGCAAGGCTCAGCGTGTCTGGGCTGCTCAGGGGATGTGTTAGCACTTGTTGCCCGAGTTGTAGGAGGAGTAGGGTGGAGATGGGAATATTGGACAGAAAGCACCTGCGTGCTGGGTCACTGGGAAGTTAGGAAGTTACTGGGATGTTACTGGGGGAGACGACGTGTACCAAATTGTTGTTCCTTAGGTTAACCAATTGGTGCACACCTAATGTATAGAATATGCCAATGGGCAGAGAACACGCTAAGCCAAGAAAACTATAAGTATCTGTGACAAACAACAATAAAGGGACATTTTGCTTGCATCAAGCTGTGTGGGAAACATGGGGAACAGAGAGTCTTCCCCCGAGAGAGACATCTATGAGCTTGTAACAGCTCTGAGTTGTGTTTAACTGGGTACAGGTGAAAATATCCACCGTAACTGCAGCTGTATTTTCACGGGAAAACTTTGGGACGATGCGGGGATGGAATTGTGCAATGAAGTGTTGATGGGGAATGCCCAAGCGCAGCGCTTGCTCCCCAGGGGGAGAAGCATTTTTAAGACTTTGAAAGCGCAAGAAAACACTCCTAAAAACATAGAGGAGGAGGAGGAGGAGGACTCTGCCGCAGCTCCTCCGCCGCTAACGGAGGAGCAAGAAACACCTAAGGCTGTGTGGGTCTGT
>NW_008667471.1:0-732 GCF_000695815.1 Acanthisitta chloris | reverse complement strand
GGTGAGAGACCCGAGGGTGGATTGGCTGCTCGGGGATTTGGGAGCCTCACTCTGACTTGTAGCCTTGAAAAGAGATTAGGGAAATATTTCTGTGTGTATCGAGTTGATATATGTTGGTTTTGCATCTGTTTTGTGTGCATGTGTTTGTTCTGTGTGTACAGTAAGAATTATAAGTTTGTTGGGAAGGAAAAGGGAGACATTTCGCTAATCAGTGCTGGTCTGAGTGTGATTTTCAGGATCGGTCGCGGGGAGCGACCCGCGCAGACACAAATCCGGAGCAAACTTTGCACACCCTCCGGACGGAGCAGCTCTGCCTCACGTCTCAAGTCTCCACCTCACATCTCAAGTCTCCCCTCACGTCTCCCCTCAGCGACACCCGCAGTGCCCGGGTGGACTTTGAACTGCCCACACAGTAACACTGCTCGATTCCTCCACTCACCTATTGCCAACAAAAGTTTCAGGACCCTCACCCCCTAAAAACCAGGTGCTGTTATTGGGAAGATCTTCTACCACATTGTCAGGGCTTTTTGTCCTGCCAGGGGTTGTTGACTCTGATAGCACTGGGGAAATTAAACTCATGGCATGGACTCTGTTTCCCCCTGCACAGTACCTAAGGGCAGTTGCATAGCACAATTAGTAGTGATTCCACAGGGGATGGAACTCACCTGTTTTTGTAATTAAAAAACAAACTGGTAAGTGGCGCTTGCTCCATGACCTCAGAAAAATTGATGA
>NW_008667470.1:20092-55200 GCF_000695815.1 Acanthisitta chloris | reverse complement strand
TGTATTTTATATAGTATTATATAAAATTCATTGTGAAACAAATGGGGGTTTTGTGTAATTACACAATATACATAGAATGGTTACAAGTTGGTATACTGAGAAAACATTTACTTGGTTTCTTGTCCCTGATCCAACTACATCCAAAGTAAATCCAACATGTTTTCTGTATTATAAGATAGATTGTTGAGATCCCAGCGGTCCTGTATTACAAACAGTCCAATCAAAATATTTCAGGTTATCTTAGTCCTTCTACAATCTGCTTGCTATTTTCTTCTGCTGAAAGCCACTCAAGTTCAATCATTGCAAATGCTATAAAAACCTTGCTGATTTATTTCTCCGCTGGGTAACTCAATAAAACAACTTACAACTTGACATTTAACACATCACTCAGCCAAGAAACTAAAATCCTGACAACCACTCATTTCAATCCTAAAGGCCTTTACTCATAGAGATACTGCTACAGAACACTGTGCTTCTTGATTTATTATAGCATCTAAAAAATCATATAGTTACATGAAAACCAGCATGAATAGAATAGAATAGAATAGAATAGAATAGAATAGAATAGAATAGGACTGGACAGGCCTGGGGTATTGACCACCTTTCTAGAAAGATTGCTCCAGTGTTTGACCACTTCTTAGTAAAGGAATGCTTCCTCATGTCCAGTCTCAACCTCCTCTAGCACAGCTTTGCACCATTCCCATGTGTCCTATTACTGGATCCCAGGCAGAAGCGAACAGCACCTCCTTCTCCACCTCCCTTCCTCAGAAAGCTGTAGAGACCAATGAGTTCGCTCCTCAGCCTCCTACTCTCCAGACTAGACAATCCCAAAGTACTCAGCTGCTCCTCACAGGACATTCCTTCCAGCCGGGCCCAGAAACACACAGAATACTCCATATGATGCCACACCAACACTGAATACAGCAGGATAAAGACCTCTTTTGACTGGCTGATGATGTTGTGTCTGATGCACCCCAAAGGAGGTTTGCCCTCCAGATTCCCAGGGCACATTGCTGGCTCCTATTGAGACTGATGCCAACCAGAACCCTCAGGTCCTTCTCTGCAGGGCTGCTCTCCAGCCACTTTTCTCCTGATTTATACTTGTGCCCCATGTTACTCTGCCCCAGATGCAGAATCCAGAAAAAATTATCATATTAATTCCACCAATCCAATGCTCCAATCCAACTATAACCTTCTGCAATGTATCTTGTCCCTCGAGAGAGTAAATAGAACCTCGCAATTCGATGTCATCAGCAAATTGCTAATGGTGCATTCAACCCCTGCATCCAGATCATTGATAAATGTATTGAACAGAACTGGCCCTAGAATTGAACCCTGAGAAAGATATACATTCCTATGTGCCTTTGAATTCATATGTTCATTTATATAAATATGAAATACTATATCAAATATATGAAACTGAATTCATATATTTTCCAGTATATGAAATGTATCTATTAACATGTAAGGCTCCTTCTACTCCTATACAGAAGCTAAGGGCATTTCTTTTCATTCTTTCTACTGTGTGTCAGGTTCAGCCTAAAGGCTGAATAAAATAAGCATTTTCCTGGTTAGAACTCAATTGAAAACTGCTCAGGCCATTCAAAACCTGACTTGTCTGCCCATACCCAAACAAACAAGAACTTAGCACTTCCTGACATAAAACTTCTCCTAAAAGACAGAGATCTGTGCAGCCTCTGTTAGATGGAAATATCCAACTTGTGATTTTGTGCAGTTTCACTGGCTGATATCCAATAATATATTTTTCTACTCTTGGATCTTAATTTTTAATAAAGCTAAACACCTCTGAAACTTATGCTTGAGACCTCAAACAGAAGTTAAATAAGCTTAGCAGTTTTAATTTCCTGTGGATCCTCTTTCAACTTAGTAGCAATCTGTTAGCAGCAAAAATAATATTTGATAACTCACTATAAAAGACTGACAATATAATATGCTCATTATGTGGTAGACAGAAGAAAAAGCATATGAATGTATTTACACAAAAACCAAACACAAGACTAGCACTGCTTTGCTGGGACATGGGATAGATCAAACTCAAATGCATTGTTCCAGGGAAAGAATAAGAATTTATGCTCCACATCTAGGAAGGCAATAAGTACATTTTCAGAAAGTTGGCAATAATTGGTTTTGCTCTTGTGAGTTTTTGGCCAATATTGAGATTACTTCTATAATTTAAGACTGAAAATGAGCTACCAGCATGAGCTATAAATTCCATCACACACATCCCAAACAAGGAACGCCTAAATATTGAAAATTTTATCTGTAAGACATCCTTTCCAGTCTTACAGCAAAAAACTGCTCTTCAAAATCAGCTATCTATCACCGTTAACTGAACTGAAAAACTGTGAAAAAAAGTTTCTTTTAAGTCAGCATAAAATAAGCAATTTTTTGGATGAAATTAAGAATTGATATAAAGATGGTTTCTTGTTATATTAAATACCCCATCCAAGTCAAAATCAAAACATTCTAACATTTTTTTTCCTTCCTTCCAGTAGAGGGTGGGTGAAAGCTTTCTTTCCCTGCTTATATATTCACCTTTTATGGCTTCACTAGTGCTATTCAAAATCATGAGGGAGAACTGTACATTGTTTTGTGGCCAGAGGTATATGCTAAATTCTACACAAATTCATAAGCATATTTAGTCAACCTGAAACAATATCCTTTGACAACTAAACCATTCATTTAAAAATAATTAAGTAGTCAGCTCACTTATGTCAAATATTTTTTTTCTGAATGCTCTGATGTACTACACAAGATCCAAAATGAACTTTGAATATTTTCTTCATTAAATATATATATATACGCACAGTTGAGAGCATATGCGCTCAACCTGAGAATGACATTACAACAGCAGGGGAGAGGTAGATTAGAGCAAGACTGAGAACTGTAGTCAAAGAAAATCAGGAATATGAAGGTTCTCTGCAAAGGCAAAAGCATACAGACACAAGCTTAATTTTGCTCACAGGAAAGCATTTTCAATATAACATTATGACAAGATAACCAAGTAGCCTCAAGTTCATGATGTTCAGTACTGTAACAATAAGCAGAAAAAGAAAAAATGTTTCCAGAGAAACTTTCGGCACCTCTTACAAATGCCAAACTTAGGGGGCCAAACCTGTTCATACACAATAGGCACTCACCCAAATTTCATGTCAAAATTTTTATATAAAGGAAGCAGTTTTGTTCTTTTCAACCCCACTGAATGAAGTATCATGCCTTTATTTACACAGCAAGTCCAGGTCAGCTAAAACCAAGTATGACTCAACTACCACAGCCAACTGGGGTCTGACAAGCAATTTTTCTGCCTCTTATCCCATCTGACGACGGAGACATTGGGGATTTTTTCCAAGTGCTAAGTCAAGTAAAAGAGTTTACAGTAATACCATTAAAAAGGTGGGGAAAAAAAAGGTCTGAGGCAAATTAGGTAAGCTGTATCTCTAGCTTCCTCCTTAACTTCCTATTTCCTCCCTGTATTCTCCTTAATCTAAGGCTGCCTTACTAAATTGCAATATAGAACAGAAATTACTTTCACTGTTAGTTTTGCACAGGTTTCACTAACTTCAGACATCTAAAAAATATATATATACACGACTGCCACCATGGGTCTCTTCTATTGCCAATGATGATCTACTTAGCTCATTAATCTTATTTGTGTTATGGACTTTTGAAAGAGGTGAATTGTACCTTTGGCTCTGCTGACTGTATTGATCAGGACTTCACCTTCAAAAGGAGAATGGTGCTCAAGGACATATTGCTTCACTGTATAACTAGCCAGGAGAATTTCATCACATGCACCCGGAACAACAGTTTTCAGCAGTGAGTCACTCCTTAGTAGGCATAGGGTTAAATGATTTTCCCAGAAGTAGAATTTTAGATATTTTCTCACAAGTGACTTTTTTCACAAGTGACTTCTCTCATTCAAAGAGATGCCTAGGAAATGCCATCAAAATACTAAAATTACTATGGGAAAAATAGTATCAGACATGCATACTTTTTTTGAAGTACAGGCTGACACCAATAGCATTCCCATTTGTCTTCCAACACTTTCTTCTTAGAATCACAGAATAGTTTGGCTTGGAAGGGACCTCTAAAGGTCATCTAGTCCAACCCCCCTTCAAAGAACTGGTAATACCAAAATTGTCCATGGGAATTTGTTGTTTCAGAAAGAGTCAGAACAGCCTTTTCTCTCCTGTCAAATGCATTATTTGTAGGATCTACTACACTTCATTACAACAGTTATCCAAATACAGTATCGATACTGCAGCTGCTGACACAAATACTTCAGGAGATCTGCTACACACCAGAGAATGGGGGATTGAAGTGCTGCATTTTCATTTTTTTTTTCCATTCAAGTATAAACATACTAACTAATAAAATTATATCAGAAAATGTCCCTCTTATAAGCCACTGAAATTATCTATGTTATGTTCCATGGGTCTTTGCAATGTTTAACTGATCAGGCTGCTTTACCCTGAATGATGGCTGAACAACAGCCCAATTAGTTTACCCAAGAAGTGACACTGCAGGTCTTGAGAAGTCTAAACTTCTCCCTATCCTTGGAGATTTTAATTAATAATGGGCTTAGCTAAAACAACTTCACTACTTCTCTGGGAGTTTCTTGGTGCAAAAGCCAACATAGTCCATAGCTATGCTCCCTATGGTTATGACAGTAGTAACCATCAACTGGGAACATCCTCTATGCATCAGGGCTCCTGGGTTCAGTTTGAAACTCTTCCACTAAGAGATGAAAAAAAGACAGAAGTAAGTAGTTATGGCAGCACATTCCTTAGAACCAGGTAAGCGATTAAGCTACTAACAATGTTTAGAACACGATATTGAAGTGTACATGTAATTAAAACTCTTGCTGCATTTTTCTGTATGCCTCATACAAGCAGGATAACAAGCTGGCTTCAAAGACTGCAAGTGGGCAAGTCATTTATGCCAACTGCTCCCCCAAACTTCAGTTCAGCTCACCATACTGTTAATCAAGGAAGATAGCAGGAAAAGTAATGGTGATCTGAATGAATTTTCATGTCTTCAAACCCCAGGTGACAACAGAGAGAGTTTTTAGATCACTTGCCCCCAGGGAAGAAAAATAATGAGGAAGGAGGCCAGAGTGACTAAATATTATTGAGCTCGCAGTTGTTACTAAAATAATTATCAGTCTTGGGAGAAAAAGCAGGGAAATCTATGGCAGAGCCAGTGAGTCACCATCAGTGAAAGAAAGCGTTGCAGCATATGGGGATGGACAGTCCTAATGAAAGAGGAAACATCAGTTAGACACCACAGGGAAGAAATGGAGACAAAAATACCAAAACAATTCAACATTCCAGTGAACAAAGTAATTTGTATAATATTGCTGTTGGCTACAACAAGGGAACTTTTTCTAAACAAAGCTTACTTTATTCTAATGAAGGTTTATTTTCCTCACAGGATTGTTCTGCTCTTGCTTTCTCCTGTTCTCAGAAGCCCTCCAGGAAACAACACTGAAGTCTATTTAAAACAAACTCTGATACTGCAGACTGTATATTACTACCGTATTCATTGTTAGCGCAGACCATTTAGTGAAAAATTAATATATCCTCCCCCAAAATCAATCTCTGAACTGAATTTTCTGTACAAGGGTTTATGATATTCTCCAGTCACAATAATGCTGTTTGGTGTTCTTGAAAATACCTAGAAAGCCCATTAATTACTACTAATTTTATCATTGATTCTAAATCATTTAAATTTTTATTCCAAAAGTGTTTCCATTGACATAAGGCCCATAAAATTCTTTTTGACTCATGTGTAGAGGAAAACACCTTCCTAATAAAACCTAATTATATACTCTTATTAATGAAAATTTACTGAATTTTTAAAGAACGATAAATATAATTTCAGAGAATTAACACCTATCTGTGTAAAATTCATGGAAAGAAAATTACTGAAGACCAAACAGAACTACTCTATGCACTGAGAGTGTGTAAGACTACTGGCTATTTGTAACAAATGTAAGTGTAGTTAGATTTAAATTTTAGCTGCTAACAATAACAAATAGGGCCAACACAAACCATCAGCTATTAGGAAATTATTTTTTAAAAAAGCAACAGTTTCTAACATGCGATATAGTACTGGGAAAAATCAAAGTGATTTAATTCATCAGAAAGATGGGTCAAGGATCTGACTGAGGATTTGACCTGCAGCAAAAGAAATTTAGAGTTTAGCACAAGCAATTATCTCAAGCTCAGTAGTTTTATTATTCAATTACTGGATAGTGAATTTTTCTACACCTCTCCAAATGTGCAGCAGATGTTTCAGCACCAGAAACTACATACATTAGTAATGAAACACAACTCATGACATATTGTACCCAAGGGCACAGAAATCTTTTGATTAAGCAAGTATTTTCATAGCAGCTGTACAACAGGCAGATTAAAAGAGTCTTCACCAAGTCACACAAAAATATCCTAATTTGTCATGGTTTGGAGGAAATCAATGACCTAGTAGTAAACTAAATTTCAAAGAAGCTGTTATGAAACAAAAGAAAAAACCTTTTAGTTTAGCTACAGACTAAAATCTGCTGCTAACAATAACCACAAGAGAATTAATATTTAAGAAAAACTATTACTGTATCAATCTAGTTACAGTCAGTAACGAATGGTGATACAAATTGACCAACCTAATGCTAGCTATTGTCACACGGGTAATTTCAAATTCATCCAGGCCACAAACAGCCAGTAATCAGGATATACACCTCAACTTCATTTGTCTGATCAAAATAGAGATTGCTGATTCCAAATTACACACTGGCCAAGGATGGAAACATGGATTTATTCAAGGTGCATGAATTCTCAGTGACAGTTAAAAAAATGAAACACCTTTCTGTGCTTCTGACTAAGGCTATTTCTCATTTACACATACCTTTCAAAATCTATAATTAAAAAGGTTTCAGGGGACTGAGGTGGCTCATGAGAAGTCACCACATTCATATCAACATCAGATCAAGGGGGGAAAAAGCAGAAGACATGAAGACAAAGGAGCTAGCAATACAAGGAAATAATAAACACTGACTGCATCACTAAACCTAAGTCATACCCACAGTGTTTCATCAAGAGCAATGATGCCCATAATCAAAAATGTTCCATCCCCATTTAGCATCCTTATAACCTTAACATCCATCAAAGAAGTAAATATATTATGAAAGCAAAGACTGTATTCAGAGGCTGTGGCTAATGTGACTTCAAAGAAGCATTTTGTGCAGTGAATTACTCTTTTAATATTTTTCCTTTCCAATTTACTCTGATAGAAGCTGTTAAAGTAATGGCAAATGTGTTAGCATATAAAAAGGCTCTTGGCAAAGAAGAATGTACAAGTTTGTTTTATATTTATCTTACTTCCTCTTTCATTGAGATCATGCTTTTAAAATTTATCTCATTCTCTCTTTTATGTTTAGGGACATTAGCACCATCCTGTCAGTGCTTTAAAAATAAAACCAGTGGCATTCAATAACTTCTGTAAACAATCTTTAATAAAAGTCTAGAACTCAAGTGGATAGCAAGAAGGTAATAAAACATCTAATATCATTTATAGGTCACATAATATGACAGTTTATTTTAGCTCATCTTAGCAATGATACAGGACAGCTAATACCATTTTTTATCTCCCTCTTCAGAGTTTTAGGATTTGTAACACTATCAAAGTTGGTTTAAATACCTTCTTCTAAGACTTTACAAGACCTGTCTTCTCCTTACATGCATACATAAAGCTTAAACAAGATTTATAGGTTTAGAAAATTGATTTAAAATTAGACTTCACCATAAATATGTATTTCAGTTTTCAAGGGCTTTATAAACAGACAGTAACTGAGGCAGGTGGTTCTGATACCAGAACAATCCACACGGGAGCATGCCAACATGTTGCACAGCAGGGTTTCCCAAACCAGGAGAACTTCAGAGGGAGCTGAGAGACCCTTCAGGAGTCTGCAGGTTGAACAACAGATCAGACCTGGACAGGACCAGGAGCACTGGTGCTCAAGCTCCCCAACACTTATAAAAGAATCCCTTAGGGAGCACTAGCAACTGGGTTGAGTCTGCTAGTGCTGGACCCTGTATAACAACTTCACGCAACACTACAGGCTTGGGGAAGAGTGGCTGAAAAGCTGCCTGATGGAAAAAGACCTAGGGACGTTGGTCAACATGGTCTGAACATGAGCCAGCAGTATGCCCAGTTGGACAAGAAGGCCAGTGGAATCCTGGCTTGTATCAGAAATAGTATGACCAGAAGGACTAGGGCAGTGATAGTCCCCTGTACTTCGCACTGGTGAGGCCATACCTACAAATCCTGTGTAGTTGTGGCCCCAACTACAAGAAAGACACTGAGGTGCCAGAGCATGTCCAAAGGAAAATTAAGCTGGTGAAAGGTCTGGAACACAAGTCTGATGATGAAAGCTGAGGGAACTGGGTTTGTTTAGCCTGGAGAAACAGCTGTTTGAAAGGAGGTTGTAAGATAGGTGAAGGTCAGTATCTTCTCCCAAGTAACAAGTGACAGGGCAAGAGGAAATTACATCAAGTTGCACCTGAAGAGGTTTAGATTGGATATTGGAAAAAAAATCTTCACTGAAAGGGTTGTCTTGGCATTAGAACAGGAGGTGCAGAGAAGTGGTGGAGTCACCATCCCAGGAGGTAATTGAGAAAAACGTGTGGATGTGGCACTCGGGGACAGGATTTAGTGGTGGACTTGGCGATGCTGGGTTAATGGTTGGACTCAATGATCTTAGAGGTATTTTCCAACCTAAGTGACTCTAAGATTCTATAACATTACATGCTAGTGTTATGCACAGGAAAATGAGAAAAAGCACAGGGCTTAAGCATCTTCAATTAACCTTGAATCGTGTATATCACACACCCAGAAGATATGCTAGTAAGACAGTGAAATAATGGATAGTCAACATGTTTGTCATTAAAAGTGTCTCTGTACAACTGAGAATCACACTGATTTGATAGAGTACAGGAGCATGTAGTGGGGTGTATTACATGGGCAAGGTAAGATATCCTTCAAAACTAGTTTTGATTGCCTGAAGAACTGCTCAGTGGATGTCACTAGTTGCCTGAACCTCTCTGGTGCCTTCCAAAGAGAAGGAGAATCATGATTTAGGTACAATCAGGGGTTTAGTAGGGGATTTGAAAGTGGAAACACTATGTTACAGCTTTTTACAGGTGAAATATTTTCTCTGAAGAGACAACACTGTGTTACATTCCCTGGTCCTGTCTGGAAACCTGCTGAATGTTAGAAAATTAAAAAACTTCAGATGAACAGAACTTCAACAAATCTGCTGAGAGCTCTCATTCATGATTTGTTCAAGAAATGAACTGAGGGTTAAGCTGAACAAGTTAACCTCAAGGGAGTATGTCACATATTTCTGCAGATACAGAACTGTTAATACATACTTCAACACTGTGAAGAATTCCAAGATATATCAAGCATAAAAGAAACAATTTTCAAGAACCATTAGTGATTCGGGGTACTTCTGTTTCTAGGTACCAGCATATGTCAGCCAGAAAACAAAGAGGCTTTAGAAAATTTATGGCACACAATTTCACAGATACACAATTTTCCTTTAATGAACAATTTACATCAAAATAACATTTGGGAAATAGTTCAGAGAGATACAAAGGTAAAAATTAATACTGAAATGTAAAGTATTCATTTCACTATATCCAAAACATGACATTCCAATGTTCTAGCATTGACTTCATAGACTTAGCCGAGAATCACCACAAAAAAGAGCAATAGAAATAATGCCCATACTTGGCATCTGGTGCTCAGACACATCTCCAGAAACTTAGGGCAGTGTTTGAGAATGTCAGAAACATTAGTTCAGAGAGATCCTGTCTTGAGTTGTCAGTCGAGACTGCCAGAAAAGTTCCATAACCACTGAACTACATACAGTCCATTGTAAGAGAGGCACTCCTCTCAGCACAGACCACCAAAGCAAGCTTGTTAAAACATCTTAAGGTATAGTGACTTGAAGATGGGAGTGAGTGACCTCACCACCAGGGTACAGAAGCATTCTCTGGACAAAGAAAATAATAAAGTGAGATTAAAAAACCCAAAAAGTTTCAAAATGTTTTTAAGATTCTCTTTTGACCTGAAGAAAAGTTTTTCTATAATCTTTTACAGAATCAGCAAAATTGAAATTAGCTAAAAAATTCCAATGCAGTTTGATAATTATTCCTGATGGGAAACCTTTTGCATATCTGAGTGAAGTTTGAAGCTTGATGTTATAAATGTTTTTAGGCACTAGTGTGTGGAATTCACTGTAAATATAAATTTTTAAATAATATAGAGGCATGTGGTGGGTTAACCTTGGCTGGATGGCAGATGCCCACCAAAGTTTGTCTATCCATTCCCTACTCAGATGGACAGGAGAGAGAAAATATAATAAATGGCTCTGTCAGCCATGGGGGTTCTTCTCACAGAAGCCACCATTGTAAGTACTCCCACTACCAAAATCTTGTCATGCGAACCTCTGGAAAGTAAAAATTGCTTTTAAAACAATATAGTGTCCAATGACACACTGCATTTAATGTGGTGGTTCACCAAAGAAAGCCCAAGTCGTTCTCTTTCCCACAAGGTGGTTCACCAAAGAAAGCCCAAGTCATTCTCTTTCCCATGAAGAGAAAAAAGACCTTCCACATGTTAAGGTTTGCTGGCTATGACAGAAGGATGTTATATCGAAATGATCATCCTTTAAATTCTACTGTAGTGTTCTTATGTACTGTTGAAAAATTAATATTATATGACAGTCATGAACCTCAACAGAGAATGTGTCTGACATTTTCTTTCAGCAGCATACTCTGACAAATTACAGAAACTGAATTTGAAGGACCAGTCACCGAGGCTGAAATGCCTTGGAGGGAGAGAAGAAAAATGTTCATGGTATAGCTGTCAAAGGAAAATATCTTCTGATTTTTATGGCTTTAGACTGCCCAAGATCAAGGACACGATCAAATACCTAATGCTATCCACACACGAAGAGAATTAAAATAGATCAAATCCTGTTAAATAGTGTCTCTCTCATTGGCTTAGCGTTTATTAGAAACTGTGACTGTTTTCTTCACAAAAATATGTACTAGGAATTAACTCAGACTATTTTCTTGTTATTCTCTTCAATGGAATTTTTCATGAACCTTTTCATTTCTATGTCAAGAGTATCCTTGCATGCATGAGGAAGTGCTTGTTCTACAAATTTAAATTGCTGTGGATTGTAGCTGCAGGGCTGGTTACTATATTCTTCCTCTAATCTCTCAGTTAGAGATGCTTTTTCTAATCTTAGAAAATTCATACTCTTCAATGCTCAAAACTACAGTGTCAGCTTTTGGGAGATAAATACTGAAATTCCTTTACTTTCAGACCTCAGCTTCCAGTATATTGCACCGTCCTTTCATGACAGGCTGAAAAGAAAATGTATTTGCAGTTCTTTTAAGCAGTGGCACAGAAACACAAAACAAACTTCTGATACTTCGGTACCACTTCAAAATCATACTGATAAAATAATGGTAGATCATTTTTAAAAGAAAAGTATGTGTTAATCTTAATGCAACTTCTAGATGAACTAGTCCAGCCAGTAATTGTAACAGGCCCAAATATTATTCCTTCTTTCAGTCTGTCATTACATTTCCTTCCAGCTTCCCCTTTTGGAATTACTCTTTAACCCAGCATAACCCTCATTTTACCATTTGACAGCTTCTGTAGAAAGATGACTAGGGCAGAAATAGAAAGCTCCTTTCTGCATATTTGGTACAATTTCAGGGTCCTTCCCTGGCCCATAATGCTTAGGAACATTGTGTGCTTTATAAGCATTTTTGTCCATACTGTTCCACGATTTCTCTCTTATAGTTTCTGCCCAATTCCATAGGATAATCTGTATCAATCCATTTGTACCTAGCATCTACCTGAAAGACATAATTTAGCATTTTACTAAGGTACCAAAATGAAAAATCTAGGACATTTAGGCTCAGTATATAACCCGCTATCCCTAATTAATTCCTAATTATTCCTTGCTTGTGAACACTTAACGTACCACCTCCGTTATATGTTAAGAGTGTCCTTGCATGGATGAGCAAGTTAAGCCTGGAGTCATTCTATCTCGAGCAGCCATTTACCTACAGAATTGCAAACAAGTGTTGGGGGTTTTTTATGACTCTTACATGTGCAACTTCTTTAGTATAACATGATTTTCAAAACATTGATACAACAGTCAATATTCAGGCAAAACCACTCAAAGACAATGTCTTCAATAAATCCTATTTTAACCTCATAACATTGACATGAGCCAAAAATATAATGGATTCTACTAGGACTTGTATAGATGTGCAACAATTTTTTTAAAACAGCCTATTTATTGCTTTTCTGTTCAAAATAGAAAGCAGATGAGCCATTTACATTTAAAATACTTTCGGCAGAAACAAAACTCAAAACTATTTAGACTGAAAAGGAACAGAAAATACATCAGTAAAACAACTAAAACTGTCTTACAGTGTTAACTACAGCAGTTGCTGTGGCTTGTACTGCAACTTGATTTTGAATAAAGATAGCTGACTATAGGATTATATCATCTATGCCACATAAGTAATTTAGAAGTCTATGTCCTTGTGAACTTAGAACAAAGGTCTCCAAGCATTTTCTAACAGTTAATGATCTTACCTAAGAAACAGGCCAGATACTTGGACATTTTAAAATTATTTTTAAAAATGAGATGCTCCTATAGAACTAGTAGACAAGATGAGCTATACATAGAATATGATTCTGATTAGAGGTCTATCAATTGTATATTATCATTTTTTGCTACTCAAAAGAGGGTATCTTTAAGCTCACTGTAATATGCAGTTAGATTATTCTGGCTTTCACTTAAATCAATAAAATGTTATCAGCATTATAAGAACTGGGCAGATTTTTAAGGAAACACTTCAAAGGACTGACAGAATCATCATAATAATACAAATCATGGGGACTGCAAAATAGATACCAAATTGAATCTTATTTAAACTTAAGTGCATAAGATGCTTGTTTGATTATAGCAGGTTATAACTGACTCACCGCAGTGTTATTTTATTTGATGCCACAGACTATACTAGAGAATAGCCCTTTTATTACTGAATTTTAGAATAATTGGATGGATCAAACTATAGCAGCATCAGCTTCTTTACCTATCAGAGACAGAAGGAAAATGACATATACAGAGATACTCTCTAATGTGCATTTGTGGGGATTTGAAGTTTGAAAAGGACAGTTATCTCAGGCACCTTATCTATTGCAATATACAGATGATGCTTCAGTTATGCTGAAGGTACCCTGAGAAGGCAGTCCTGAGGCCTACAAATGCAGGACTCTGCCTCCAGATATAACTGGACCATATAGAAGTCAAAACACCCTGTTTCTATATCCAAGACACAGGATGATCCACTATTGCAGATGCTTCTCAGATGTCCTAGACCTGGGTGTTAACTTTCTGCTGCAGTACAGAATGCCTGTTAACTTTTAAGATGATACTTTCTGGCCAATTAAGATATCAGTATTTAGAAAAATAAAATGAGATGATAGAACTAGACAACTGTGTGTTTTCAGAAGCCACAGAGCATTATTACTATCATCTGTGTCTCTAGCCACCTTAAAAGCTGTGACACAGCCTCTCGTTGCTTCTACTTAACAGTACCCTAATTCATAGAGATATTGCAAGGACATCTATATTTATAAAGGATTAGGATATTTCTCTCTCTTGACATCCCAAGTATCCAAGATACAACTTACGAAACAGTATGAGGAAAGCTTGCCCTTCCTAAAATACTGTGCTAAACGTTTGACTGCATCCTCCAACACAAGTATTAAAACATTTCAAAGGAAGCAAGCAGCAAGATCAGATGAAAGATAATGGTTCCTCATACAATGTGCAATTAAGCTGTTGAAATTCCTGGACTAGAAATACAGATGCTGAAGGATTTAATGGGTTCAAAGGGGGTCTGAACAGACCAATAGGGAAGAAAAAAATTCCTCTGAAAGGTGCTACACATCCAGAAAACAGCTCTGGCTCTGATAGTCCCTGACCTGCAAAGTGTCAGAGGATAAAAAGATATACACACTTGCTATGTTTTCTTATGCATCTGTATACATTCAGATGAAGAATACTTCAGTCCCATGTACCTGTACAGAATCATTAACAAAATAACTAACATACATTAAAATTTTTTTCTGCTCAGGCCAATTCATCTTCCCTTTTAAAGTTCTATTCCTATATGCCAAATAAAAATATTTATTATCTCTTCCTATTATTTGGACAAATTCAAGCGCTGCCACGTCCATTTCTTGGCATGGCTGTGATAAACACAATAAAATTAGGATACCAGATAAAATTAAGCACTTTGGCAATTGAAGTTGGATTATCTCAGCACTGAATGCATTGCCAGCAATGGACACAGCAGGGAAAAACAGTGTGAAATGCTTGCAATTGAGTTCACAAAAGTACAAGCAGCTGTCTGCATGCAGGGCATCTTCTGTTGTGCCTCAAAATACAAGGAATAGAGTACCTTTACTGTGACAGCACACAAATAAGTAAAGTAACTGACATAAGGAGGAATATTAGGGGGAAAAAAGGAATATTAGGAAAATGGTAGATAATCCTATCAACCCATACCATTACAAAACCCCTTCTAGAAACATTTATCAAAACCATGAAAGATAATACTGGGGAAAAAAACCCAATAATGAAATCGAGGAAAAGATACTAAACCATAAGTTAGATGATTCATTCTGACAGCTTTAGTTTGACTTTAATGGTACAGATACACATACATTAGCATAAAAGTAATAATTTTCAGGTCGTAAAGGTCAGATAGGATTATTTTAGTCCTTTTGGAGGGGCTTCTCCATGAAACTGCTACTTGCATTTTGCTACTTCTCCATGAATGCTACTTGTATTTTTAAAATCCAGGGACATGAACCAAAACTGTTGTATGAGTGTTGTGACTAGTGAAAATCACTGCATCAGTAATATAGCAAACTATAACTGGGAAAGACTTTACTCTACTGAAAAATGTGTGCATATAACAGAGGAACACAATGAGAGGCTAAACAGATAGGCCTCTAGTTCTCTGATTCTCAATAAGATACTGGCAAGTATGAAAAAAAAGATAATACAGAAGTACACAGTGACCACATATAAATATATTTTTTATGTGACTTAGTAGGAGTATTCCTAAAAGTTTAGATGTAGATGTATGAGGTACAAATGTGCAGGAGAACCCAGAATTTCTGAGCTCCTAATTCATATGGATATTTTTCCAAAGCCCACTAAAACACTATCTCAAGCAAGTATAACCCATCTCCAATGAGTTATAATTCCTCTTCCAACACTTTGCAAAATTCTTAGAAGACTTTTCTTCATTTCAGATTTCAGTGTCAGATTATCCCTGTTGTATATGAAGTGAAGTTGAAACCAATCCTCCATCTATTTCCTACGGCAGAGAACTGGGAAATGAAACGTTAATGTAAACAAATGGATTTGAAGCTAAGCCATAAGAAAGCATCATGTCCTAATCTAAAACTACTGGACAATGAAAATAAAATTGGGTGTCTGGGGTCTGGACTAGAACAGTCTCTTCACGTAACAATTCTGAAAGAAGATCATGTGTCCACCCTCTGCTGATTAAGGTCTCTATGAGAAACCACAGACATGAGAGGGGCTGAAGGGCTGGAACTGAATCTCATGGCAAATTGCATTAAACGACTTTTACTCAGACCATTTCTATCCTTTTGCTTCCACAATATATAAACAACTTCTCATGAAATCTCAAGCTCTAACTGCCTTCAAAGAATAGTGTAGGTGAAAGAAAGTCAAAGCAGATAATGACTGCACAAGCAGTTATTTCCACACTTCTCATCTGTAGGCTCCATTAACATCAGAAAACTTTTGTATTTTTGTCTAGTTCCTTTTTATTTTGTATTTCTTTTAAGAGAAATCAGCAATTTAATGCTATTAGTGATGTACCCTCCTAAGCATGTCACCTAGCATGATGCCAATTTAGAGACTCAATTGCTTGGAGAGTAAGTTGAAAAGAAAATAAGTGTTCTGAAGCTGTGGGAAACAGTGTGCTACCCTGACCATGCTGCTTTTTGGTTTGATGCTGATTTGAGGCTCAGGGGAACTCTTGGAGGCTTTGTTAAACACTGTGCTGAACTAGGCAGCCACTGGAAAGTGGCACAGTCTGGATTCACCTCCTGAACAGTTTTAGAACACTTCTTTTCAGTTACACAGCATATAAGCTTTGAAATAAAAATTGAACTATAAAGCTATGCAGCAGTGTAACAGAGCTCAGTGCAGGCCAGGGCAAGTTGACCCTAGCATGCACAAGGAGAAAACATACTTTTATATGATTTGACATGTACTGAGTAAATCAAGAGATATATAAGCTCCAGTTAAATTCAGACCCTTCCCTCTAAATTCTGAAATCCCTGCCAAAACTTTAACCAAATTTTTCTTCCATTTAAGTTATAAATATGCTACAGGCTTAAATAATGCATACAGTACTAATCACACAAATTTTAGATCACTTTTTGTCAGCCCTGACCAAGCAAACAGCAGGGCAAGGATTGCAAGTCATCCAAAGAAGCTATGTTTGTTTTTTGCTGCATTTCAGCAATACGTTGGATTTGCTCTTTGTATGTATTTCACATATCAAAAGGGTGCTTTCAAGGATTTCTCTCAAATATTACTCTCCTCCTTTTCACACAATACAAACTCACACCACCGATAACTGCTGCCAATCAATATTACTGAAAATAATTATTCAAGTATATTAAAGGCTAAAATTTGCATAACAGCTACTTAGACTACAGATCCCAGTTGGATCAAAGTGTCTTTGCACTAAAAATATGTACACATACACCAAAATATGGTGGTGCACAATTCAAGGAACTGACAGTCTAAATGACAGACAACAGATAGGTAAACATGGGACAGACCGCAGGAAAAAAATTATGAGACATGTTATGGACTCAAGATAATGTGAAAAGTCCCATAACCCTATGACTGTCCATGGATACAAGAAATAGAATATTTGCTTATCATGTCAGGAAGAGATGTTTTGCACTTGCTCACCAATCAAGTATTGGATTCAATCTCAGTGAGTCAAAGGCAAGGCATGTGCCAATGGTTTTTGACAGCGTATTCCAAGGTTAATGCACAGAAGGAACCAGGCACATGTGTGCCTGGGGGATAGAACAAAACATTAGCCTTACTGATTTGTTTTAAACCTGTTCATGGAGCTGTTTATGACCAACTTTCCAACAGACCCATGCAAAAACAAAGTTTGAAACAGAATCTGGTGACATTTGGATTTGCCTTCCAGCACTATGATTTGTTACCTATTAACCAGTTTGATGCATTTATTCATTTATTGTGAGCAGATTGTGCCAAGGGATATTTGAAAATTACTTTTACCAACACGGTGGATTATCTTTTCAGGCCACACACTTTTTAAAGCACAGCTTATTCATGTTTCTCTGTATAAGGAAGGAGCTTGAGAGCCATTCCTCTCCACCATACACATGTTTGTGCCATCAAGAAATGCAATTATAAAATGCCTAAATCATTATGATGTACATTGTTAGTTGCTACTTAGGAACCTTTTATATATTATTAACAGACTCACCAATATGTTTGCTATGTGTAGTCTAAACTTCAATACTGAAAATGTAGATGTTATTTTGGGCATTTTGATAGTTTACAAATGAAAAATTTGCTTGATAGAAATAATGCTGGTTTTTCCCCTTCCAAATTTCTGAAGACACTGATAACTT
Organism: Acanthisitta chloris; assembly: GCF_000695815.1. Classification (NCBI taxonomy): domain Eukaryota; kingdom Metazoa; phylum Chordata; class Aves; order Passeriformes; family Acanthisittidae; genus Acanthisitta; species Acanthisitta chloris. The sequence continues at coordinate 37,344 of NW_008667470.1, read as the reverse complement.
CCCTTACAGACACGTTAAAATCTAGAGCTTTCAGCATGCTGAGTGTTTTCCATTAGGCATTGGTATCTCAGCTACAGCATAACTGGCTATTATCTTCATGCTATAAGAAAGTCTAGCTCTGAAGAGGAAATAAAAGCAGTTCTGAATTAACTGATAGTCTGGGGATCTCTGAGATACTGATCTCTCACAACCATACCATGGCTAGTACTAGCATACACAGAATCAATGTGTGTTTCTGCTTTAAGACTATATTCCTACATGCTGCTACACGGCCTGAGCACTCTATGCCCTTCTGACACTCTCAGGCTCAGTTTGTGTTTCCAGGGCCTCTCATCCTTTGAAACTGTAGAAAGGGAGAAGAGAGTGAACTGAAACCTCTCCAGCAGAGACATCTGCTAAGAAGGATCACTGCCATCCAGAGAGGAAACTGCCAGGCCTGCTGGACTAGCTCCTGCCTATTTTGGCTTCTGTTGCTACCATCATAATAAAGGGTAAGAGAGATGAGGAATCCCACCACACCAGGTCTGGGGAGCAAGTACTGTGTTCAGTTTTGGGCCATGCCACTTAAAAAAGGATATTGAGGTGTTGGAGCATGTCCAGCAAAGCTAGTGAGGCTTGTGAAAAATCTAGAAAACATATCAGATGAGGAAGGACTGAGGGAGTTGGGTTTGTTCAGCCTTGAGAAGAGGAGGTTTATGGGGGACCTCATTGCTCTCCTCAACTATCTGAAAGGAGGTTGTAGTGAGGTGGGGGTTGGTTTCTTCTGCCAGGCCTGCAGTGAGAGGAGTAGAGGATATGGCTTTAAGCTGAGGCAGGGGAGACTCAAATTAGATACCAGTAAAAAATTTTCACTGTTAGGGTGATCAAGGCATTGGAACAGGTTGCCCAGGATGGTGGTGGAATCACAGTCCCTGGAGATGTTTAAGTGGTGTGTGGATCTGGCAATGGGTGATATGGTTTAGAGGTTTAGGGGTTGCAGTGGTAGTGCTAGGTGGATGGTTGGACTGGATGATCTTAAAGGTCTCTTTCCAACCTTGATTCTACAATCCCAAAAACTGGAAAGCAAAGGGACTGTAGAGAGCTTTCTCCTGGACACCCATGCCATTCACAGAGATGCCATTTTCCTCATGGACCTTGCTACATTTTCTTGGTAGAACATGACTTGCAGGTAATCAGATCAGAAGCAGTGCAGTTAATCACAGTATGAAAAGGAGCAGATACCTTTTTAGAGAGATTAGGGGCTAAGAAAGGAAGAAAAAAAAATTTATGTCTGGAGAGTGAAAGAGTTCTGGAGCTGGAGGAGCCTGCAGCAAGCATCTGAATTCTCAGGTGTCTGTTCAAAGTGCCATTTTTCAAGTTTGCTCTAGTGTTAGCACCTGTTCTTTTACTTCTATTTAACTGTGTTGTTCAGCGTTCTGATTTCTAATATTTACTGTTATAGAAATGACACAGAGTCTTAACCCTTTCATAAAATTAGATTTGACTGCTGAACAAATATAAAAAGGCACAGTGTGCCTGACCTTGGAATTAGACACATCACTCCTTTCAAATAAGTTGTCACCCCCCCCCACCATAGTAGGGGATATTTGATTACAGTCCAGTGATATTAGCAGGTTTCCACATCCATTTTTCCACTTCCTGGAATACCGGGGGGCAAATTATCCACTGGCGTAATTTCAGTAAAGTCAAGCAGATGATTCCAAAAGGGAATTAAGCCATGGGCACCACAAGGCAAGTACTTTCCATCACTGAGACACAAAACAGTGCAGATTGTTAACACAGCTTCCCAAAATTTCTATCCAAATAATTCAGAATTTAACACCAAAAAAGCACAAATAACCAAGCCGAAAATAATCAGTTCTATAGTGTTTAATCAGCTGAGAGATGAGGAGATCAGTTTCTTGACTGATAAGATGCTTTGTGATTCCCTGTGTGTTCCTGCATGTATCATTTGTTAGCAAACTTTGCATGTTCTTCTTTAGTAAAAGGGAATAATTAGCAAACATTATTTTAAGCAAATATAGGAAAATTATCCCCTTCAGAGAATGCATATGAAATACAACAGGAGAGCATGAAGAGAGAAGCTGTGCTTGAAAACAACATTTTAAGCATACTAAGATTACTCCTGGGGTCTCCAAGTGGAAACAAAAAAACCAAACACCCCAAACAAAACCCCCAAATCTCAAAACAAAAACCCAGCAAATACCCACCAGAAATTCAAAGCATGTTAAATAGCATGGTCAGCTATGATTGCTCTAAATATATATTGGACTGACAATGTAATTTACTCATTATTTATAGAGAAAAATTATGCAAGTCACCTGTTCTCTGAAATGTGAGCAGCCCCTAGGGAAAACTCACAGCTCTGCCAAAAATATGAAAAGCCTTTGAAAGCTGCTTGTTAAGAAAAGGGTAAAAGGACATTTGCAAATAAATCTTCATAGACAGACTTCCTCAGACAGCCATGTACAACTGCTGTAGTGTATTTATAGAAGGTTGCTTCATGGTCACAGAAACACTAAGTATACTGCTGGCAAAGCACTGCTCTGATGCTCAAGTCAAATGAACTCTGACAAAGATGGGTGTGAAGTATTGAGGCATACACTTCTGCAGTTGGAATACTGTGTCAGAATTAAAATAAACTTAAAAGGGGAATATGAAAGAATTTCTTTCTCCCTGCTCCCCTCATGCCACCCCTATCCTCCACCTACTTGTGCTAGAGATACCACTGAAGCCTTCCTTTTGTATTTGCCTCCAAGAAAGATGAGACAAGATGAAAACATTAAAACTTCCCTAGAAGAAAGGCAAGGCAGCAGTCAGGGAAACAGGGCAAGACTTAGAAGACTGATGCTTGCAATTCAGTAGTCTACCATGGACGTCCTGTGAGTTCCTCACAGTAAGTGAGATGACCATTTCCAAAAAGATATTGAAGTGCCTATCTCCCTTGAAATCAATGGGACCTAGGAAGTGGTAGGAATCCCTTCCTCACTCGCATGTTGTGAGTTTGTATATTTATGGACTGCAAGGAACTCGGATGCACGACATCTGATTATCCCAACAAAGTAGTTAACCTCTTGAACTAGATATATCTCCTTTCACAGAAAAAATAAAAACATACTCAACAAATAGACAAACCATTATTTAGGGAGAAATCACACAAAACAAGTTTAAGTATAACTGAACAATATTTTAAAACACTGGCAAGAACTGAAATGACTTAGTGCTCAAACATTTACTTGGTAGAAAAACAGACTTTTGCACAGTCAAGGCATCCCCTTGAAAATTCCTCTGGGAAAAAAAGAGTTTAAAAAAGGCAATCATTTTCTCTTTTCTGATTTGCAAAAGTGATTAATATTTTTCTTTGTTCATAAATTTGAGAAAGAATCCAGTTATAATGAGCTTTAACAGAATACAGTTTAAAAATACATACAAACTCTTGTTATGGTATTCCCCTTTTCAAAAACCTATTTAAGTCACTTTTCAGCCTATATTGAGCATTATTTTTCATGAACTGAATAATCTTAAGCTTGATCTCATGCTATACAAATTAAATTTTCCTTCACTATTTCTGAAAGAGAGAGGGGAAAATTACAGTTTTCTGGACTTAATTTTGTTTATTACTGTGCCAGGTTCTTGTGGAGCTTGGATTTTTTTCTTTAAGAAAAAAGTAATGTCTGGCTTCACCAGTGCAACAACCTTCCCAAAAGTAAACAGTCTGAGTATCTAGAAATGCCCAGTTTTATTTTCCTTTACCTGGAGCAGTAAGTTCCTCTTCAAATATGCTGAAACTAGCAATAAACCCTTTGTACGAGTAGAAAAATGAACAGAAGAACTACTGCCACTGCAAAGTAACTGACATTTCTCATGCTAGTAGTTGAAGGTACTCTCCACTGCCATTATTTTTGCATATGGCAAAGTGAAACTGCAAGAGCTAGTGCTGTACTGAGAGTTGCACCATTTTAACACTGAAGGAGAATTGTTCCAAGTAAACAGTGGAATATGACTGTTTATTGAGCCCTTTCAGATTGCTTCTTAACAACAAGGACACTTTCTCTGAAAAAAATCTACTTTTCTCCTCTCAGATGCTCCTACTGTGGAGAAATAGAAGTCTCAAGAGTTATTTTTCCTCTACTTTAATCCCAGAATTGCTCACAAATTCCTGCTCAGGAATACAGTAAAAAATAAAAAAAAAAAAAAAAAGTCTGACCTGAAATTTATATCTCTAGAATTGTAATACATTACAAACAATACTCACCTTTAATAAGTTATATATTATATTATGGGAATACAGCATGCTGCATTATAAGACAAAGAAGGCTAAAAATAACTACCAAAAGAAAGATAAAAAACCACTTGGTTTAATTGGCTTCCATTCAAATTTGAATTTAACCAATAATCTCATATTCAGTCTTGCAGTTACATTCAATTATGATCAGCAATGCTTTGACATACCAGTGCAAAACACATAAAGAATATATTTTGTGTTACCCTTTCCTTTCATTTTATATCATCATCTCTTGTATTTCAATACAAACCAGCAAATGTGTTTATTCCCTTGTGGAATTAGAAAGGCTGTACAAACATTCCACATCCTGTTGGCTGCTTCTATCCAAGCTGTGCTAATGCTGACAAACCCTTTGAAGTTACTGTAGCTCTGGGAGAGACAGACAATCTTCACAGAAAAGCCAGCATTTCAAGAAAAAAAGAAAAAGGATTATTTTTTTCTTGATTGGAGCCAAATTACAAAACCAATTTCTGACTTAAATCTGCTGGTTCTTCTCCATTCCTTCAAACACCAAGCTTTTTAATACAGACAACTTAGGGTATTACTGCAATGCTAGTAAAACTCATGTTGAAATGCCAAGGATTCTGGGATGTGATTGATGAGACTATTCCAGCTGAAATGAACACTCACTTAAAATCCTGTTGAAAAAAACGCAAAATTAAAATCTTCTAAAACTCTCTGCTCATATTAGATATGTAGATCCAATAAATAATAGCTTATCAGCAGTAGTCATCTATGCCATTCTGCCAATTTAAGATTAGTGCCTTAACATATTTTCCAGTTTTATCTCATCCTTATCTAATCAAATATTTCCCACCAATTTCCTCTAATACTACCACAGAACTAAATACATTTCAGTCCATCTGAGGTTTATCTGATGTCCACATTATCTGCACATCTCAGTCATTCACGTTTGAAAGCACAATCTTAAAGGCTCTTCTGAAATTCTTTCAAACTTTAGCTGCTCAGAAAAAAACACTGATGAAAATGTTACTTCCTTCCTTCACTTTTCTGCATTATCCTGCTTGGATGGGATACAAAACTCAAAGCCAGTACTCAGCTCCAGAAGTACAGCAGCAGTGTATGCAGATGCACAGACAACTCTCAAAGCACAACTTCTGTGTGCTCCACAGACACACATTGAGTCAAGATAATCTCTCAGCACTTTTTGAAAACAGTCTTCATCTACAAGAATGCTCATGGATCAGGAGCCACGTATATTGAGGACTGCAGTGCCACAGTTCATATTTGCAGTTCAGGATGAATGTACAGTGAAAAAGGTATGCACAAAAGTGAAGAGTCTGAGTAGAAAAAGGAATCCTGAAGTAAACCGCTAGAAGACACAAAACCAAGCCAAAGATTCTGGGCCAAAATTGCTAGCATTTTTTCATCATTAAAGAAACTATGATGTCTAAAATACACTAGCTTAAGTAAGGGGTTACATACACTGTCTTTCACATAAGAATCCAAACGCTTATTCTTAACACCAAGGCAAGTCTAGCATAGGTTGCAGTGAACCATATGCTGCTAAGAGCACGAGTGTCATCACACGCAGGAAAAGGATAAGTGACTCCTCACCTTTATTCTGTTTCCCACTTGTTCTTCCCCATTGTCCCACAAGCATTATGGTACTGCATAGGGAATCCCTCTGCAAGCAAGAAGCTGAACAGTCCAGTTCAGCATGGACTGGGGAAGGCACCATGGGACAGGATGCAGGTGCTGCTCCTGGACAGCCTCTTACTCTGCTCCACAGTCAGCAATCATATCCACAATAATAATCTGGTGCTCTTCCATCACTTAACTTCCACACCTTTCATGAAGCCATGCCTTCCCTATGCAGCGCAAAAACTTTCTAATCTCTGCAGAGAAAAAAGTCTTAAACGGTTTGAGGACAAAATTGCATCCTTATACTCTGCACCGAGTCCTGCTAAGCTGAGTTTTGGGGCCATAGGAGAGATTTCAAGCTCCTGCTGTCATAAACACTCTTTTGGCAGATAAATAAGATTCCAGAGATGTCAATCTGGCATCCCGTGCCAGCATGGAATTTATTTTTTAGGAAGGTTGTAACAAATGTAATGTAATCAGGTACTAAGTCAATCATCCATATTTTTGGCTCCTGTTGTTCAAACGCTAAACTGTCCTCAGAGAACTGTCTATGAAACTACAGTTTTAACCCCTAAACTTCAAACGAGAACAACCTTAAAGACACATGAATAATCAGGCCTGAAGTGCAGTCTCTTAGAGTGTATTATTGCCCATCAAATTCTACAAATTACATTTATCTCTCCTGTTCCTTGTCAAGTGGAAAATGTAACCTATGGAAAAATAACACAAACGTTAATTTCCTTGCAAAATTATTCAGATTTTTTTAAAAACCACAAAGCAGAAGTGTCATGTTTTAAAGAAAATGTGAGGATATAAGACAGAAAATGACAGTAGGAAACAGGAACAAAAGAGAGGTTAACAACTCCAAAATATAATGTACTTTAAGCCCCCCTAGATGCCACCTCTTCTTTAAGATTATTACAGTTAACTAATAGTGGGTCATGTCCTGTTAATAGCACAGGGAATTGAAGCCAGTCAATGCAGGAGGGTACACCAAAAATAGCATCCAAACTAGGAGGTCAGTAGAGACCAGTAATGAATGCAAATAAGCCTGGAGTCTCCTCAGTTGTCCCCAGCTCTCCATGGAAGAGCAGCAGCAAGCGGTTTCTTCACTGTAAGTATGCAGGGAAGGAATATTGGAGCCTCCAGGTCTTATTACCACATCTACAGCCACTCAGAAATGCAGAGCAAGGTGCTATAAGCATGAAAACATTCTCTGCTCAACCTGCTCTAATTACTAGTTATACCTTCCATCTGTCAAGTAAAATTAGCCATAAATCACCTTTCGTCTTATCAACTGCAAGCAGAAATTGCAACAAAACTTACAGAAATCAACAGAAAGGTATCTGGTGCCCAGTCACTCCCTTTATGCCTTCCTCATGACCTCTTTAATTTCTGAGCTCAGTTTGAGTCTGAGTTAACACTAAAATAGTTTTGTTGTCATAATAGCTGGATACCAAAGACTCACTTAATATTTCTACACCACAAATTGCCCATAATGAAATGCAAGGTGTCCTCAGAAGCCAATGCAATGATTTGAGCCCATAATTCATAAAATCTTTATTTCTATTGTAAGCTCACAGATGCAACAAAATATATTATGATACATGTTGAAAACAGTTAAAGATAAGAACTAGATGTGATTTAATCTTGGTATTGTCAGTAAGTGTGGAATTTTAAAATGTCTGAATAACATTGCTAAGCATGTTAATTTTAAAATACTGTCATGTAAAAAAAAAAAAAAAAAAGGAAAAACATAGTAAGAGGTTTTAGTTCCTTTTTAAATATGAGTACTGTTTACCCTGATGCTCTGAAGGAGGCAGTGCCCTGTGGGAAGAGTTAGTGTCATACAATGTGTGCCAATGAGGCATAAGCACGAGGTACAAGCTGTCAGCAGCTGGCTTTTGTGACCTTCTAAAGTAAACCTAGGAGCTCATACTTATTACAAATCTACTATTTTTAGAACAGATCAACTGCCATGGTTTTATATTGATTAACTCTGTGTTTATTGATTGACTCCAAAGTTTTTATGTCATCAGTAACCTGAAATTAGTGTTTATGGACAGGCATACATTGAGTTAAAAAGAAACACTAGAACCAAATTAAAAAATTAGACTTCACAGGATTTACATCTGACTTGAGTTGATCATTATTTCTGGTATGTTTTGTGGACAGCCAATTACACTCTGACATATTATTATAAGCAATTAAATTGTGCTTTGAACTAAGAATCTTACATTTAGCAGTTAAACTGGAGGGGGAAATAAAAAAAAGAAAACAACCAGAAATTCATGCTCATTCATTCAAGTCAATATAAAAAGCAAGTATTAAGACACCCTCTTTTAGGATATTAGACTTCCTATTCAGGAATAGATTCCTTTAACACAAGATTGAAGGCAATGAAGAAATTCTATCTACAGATAAGAATTTAGGGATTTGTTCCCCTCTAAATGATAAATGATTTTCATTTAGCAGATACTTGGTTACAGCAGTTCTTTCTAGCCGCATTCTATGGGGCAAATGTTAATGCGAAGACCATGAAACAGATTAAAATAAATCAGAAAGAACAAAGTATAATAACAAATACACCAGCAATTGCATACATGAAAATCTGTTAAGGAATATTTTGGTTCCATTCTCTAAATGAAAAAAAAAACCCTGCAGAAAAGAAAGAAGTCTTCTCCTGTATCCTGGTTTGCTTGAGGTTTGGGGGTTGTTATGTTTACTCTCTGGAGTTTTCTTCAAAGAGTGAACTGCTGGAAACATACCTAAATCAATTCAACTATCCTCTCTCAGCAAGATATAATGCTTTTGTCCTCTGCATCACTTCACCACTGGGTGATGGTAGGAGCTCTGAACTCACAGCACATTGCACTTCACTGGCAGTCTCACGGTTTTAATTCTGTCAGCCGATACAGCAGTTTCAATTTACTGTTGCCACTAAATCCCAGGGCTCTGCAGGACCATCTGCACTAATGTGGAATCTAGGAACACCTAGGTAAAATGCTCTCAAATATGTTAGGGTTTTTTAAAGAAAAGGATGGTGTTGGGCTAAAGCTAATGGCTAACTGATCTCAGACAAACATCCCAAACACCACAGAAGAACAGGAGCACAACAGTACCACTGCAATGGATGCAGAATAAGGTCAGGTAGCAGAGCAAAAGGAAGACCATGGCTACAAATAACAGAATACAGATCTTACAATATCCAGTAGCCTGTAACTGGATCAAACAATAAATGAGACTATCATGGCACATACAGGAACAGACAAATTCAAGAAGGACCTATGGCACTCTATTCACGCTGAATCAATATATGACTCTCAGAGCGCATGGTGACCACTGACAACTTCCTTGCACTTTGTAGCAGGAAGGAAAAGGAAGTTTATTTCATTTCAGTACAAAAGGCCTTTAGGACAAGAGGGCGCAGACTCAAGCTCTGCCGGGGAGGTTTAGGTTAGATATTGGGAAGAGATGTTTTACGGAGAGTGTAATCAGACATTGGAATGGGCTCACCATCTCCATGGGGAGGTGGTGAATTCACCATTCCTGGAGGTTTTTATGCTGAGACTGGATGTGGCACTTCGTGCCATGGTCTAGTAACCACGGTAGGATTGGACTTGATGACCTTGGAGGTCTTTTCCAACCCAGTTGATTCTATGATTCCAAGATTCGTATGTATGCAATTATTCCTCAAATTTAAGAAACCAAGCCATTTGACAAGGGAAAAAATGGGAAAACCCATACCAAATTGTTCTACAGCATATTTTGTGGGAAAATAGTTTCTCAGTGATTTTACTGGAATAGAAAGGAAGGGAAAGGTCCACATTATTTGCTAGTTGTACTAAGAAATTCCTAGGCTTAATTAAATGGTTATCTCAGAAAATCTCTTTTACTATATGTAAACTGTAGATGTGCAGCAAGCACCACAAAAGACTTCTCTAAATACAGAATCTACATATCTAACATAGAAAAGGAACTGTTACTACACATAAATACATTTCAGCATATTAAAGTAGAAATTATGAGGATCATATAGGACAGGAAAGCATGGAAAAGGTCAAGAACTATCCAATGCTAATTCTATTTTCCAGTAATATAGAGTCCATTATATACTCAATATCAGTGGTATAAGGTCTAAGTTATATCACACTAGGAAAATATCTCCTGAATTTGGACTTCAGAACTGAAAGGTCTCTACAACCTTCTGACAGCAAGAAACTTACCATCACAGTCAGTGTCTCTCTGACGAACACTCTAAAGTGGTCAGAATTTGGTGTTAATACTGAGGGTCAAGAAATCAAACAGGAATATATTTCAGAGATGCAAAGAATTTACATACCTATTCCAAAACAAATGAGAACATAGAGGTTTAGCTGGAATCTGTAAAAGTAACATACTTATCCAGTGTAAACACGAGTGTAAGAACTCAAATGTGAATAACTAAAGTGAAATTTTGGTTAATGAAGACATGATTTCATCTCTAGTTTTTTTTGTTTGCTTGTTTGCTTTCATTTTCATCAAAATTTTTATGCAGCCATTGTGCTGGTTTGTACTGGGATACAGTTATCTTCTTAACAATTAAATGTTTTGGGTTTGTGCTGAACACAGTATTGTGTTCAGCCAAGGCCTTTGCTGCTTGTCATACTGCCACACTGGCAAGGAGACTGTGAGTGAACTTGGGAAGAGACACAGCCAAGACAGCTGACCACAACTGACCAAAGGGATATTTCATACCATAAGGCATCATACTCCATCTATAACATGGGGGGAAGAAGGAGGAAGAGGAGGGATGTTTGGAGTGATGGTGTTTGTCTTCCCAGCTAACTGTTATGCATGATGGAGGCTTGATCTCCTGAAGATGGCTGAACACCTGCCTACCCATGGAAAGAAGTGAATTAATTCCTTACTTTTCTCCGCTTGCATGGACAGCTTTTGCTTTCCATAGTAAACTGTCTTTATCTCAACCCATGAGCCTCCTAGCTTTTATGCTTCTAATTCTCTCCCTGATCCTGCCGGTGGCTGAGTGAGTGAGCAGCTGCATGGGGCTTGGTTGCTGGCTGGGGTCAAACCATGACACACATTTAACTGGGAGAAATTAGTAATTTCATTGTGTAGCATAACTGATTGGATGTGATATTGAATGCAGGAAATTATTTTACCAATACTTCCTAACTGTACATAGGTTGCAGCAAGGATGCACACAGCAGATCACAACAGGTAAACATGATCATTTGTGTGAAACAAAACTATGTGTCCAGTTCAACCAGCTGGAAGTATAAGCATAAAGTTTCTGATATCTGGGCAGTATGATTCAGGGAGTCTGCAACTATGGACAAAACTATAATAATTTTTAAAGCAGCTATCACACTCTTAAGGACAGTCAACATTTGATACTAATTTTAAAAATACAAATTGCAAGAATCCTGATGGGAGGCAAAGACGTGACCTTCGGCATAACATCCTTTTTGAAAACATAACTGCTTCCACAGACATAGTGTGAAGTGCTGCTTGTCACGATCTTGGTTTCAACACCATACCATAAATTCCCTGTGTCCCATTAGGGGCACTCACTCCATTTTCTTTTAACCAGAATGAAGCAGTTATGACATTAAATCCCTTCATGCTTAAAATGAAAACAAACAAATGCAAAATATCCTTCACCTTTTATTTCTTCCTCTCTGGCAAGTACTGCTAAGCCACATGGCTCTACACACGAACTGTTGTCAACAGGCTGCTCTGAAGCCAATGTTCTGGACGAGACACTCAACAAAGTGATCCATGGTAAGTATTAGAGACATACTGAAGAATTCACCCTACTTCCCTTCCCTTAATTACTGACATGCTGGAATTGACAGCTTCATAAAACATTCTAATCTACTTTCTTAAAATCTGTTAAGCAGCAATACAATGTCTCCAATTTTTTTAGCTTTGTGAATTGTGGAACTGCAGTCGCTTCTTTCCCTTTATAAGAGACCTTTGTATGCCCAAAACAAAGAATAAGACATCAAATTTAGAAGAACAGCTGAAAATGTCTTGTCCGATTTACTGAAGTTGACACATATATTCATCAACATTCTACAGAATGTTGTATTATAATTTAGAAAGACCTGCAGCAGCACTAACAAAACACCTCTTGGATATCCTTCATCAACAGGGCTATATGACAGGCTATACAGAAATCCAGCTCTTGCAGCAAGCTAGTCATGGCAAGTTCTTCCTCCATATTCCCAGTGTAATAATAGTTTACAAAAATCAAAAGGAAAACTCTTACAGAGAATCTCCTTGGAGAGGAAAAAAAAACCAAAAAAGAACCACAAAAAAAATGAAACCCCACCTCTCCAACCCTCATTAATCTACACCTAGAACTAATAAAGAATAAACAAAGTTCAAACCTACAAGAAGGCGACTGAACAAAACCCCTGACCTTGCCAAAGCTGCAAGGCAGCAGTTCCCCATGCTGGGTTCCTCCAACAAGCTCTCACTGTCATCCTCAGTCACTCATGTAGGGGAAACCTGGAAGCACCCTCATACCCTTCTGGTGGGAGTGATGATCCCACTTGAGAGATGCACACTGTGCTGGGTATAAATACAACTATCTTGCCCTGATCACTCCATATGGGATTATAAAATTTCATTTTCAAAACAATGCATGAAACTCCTCTGATTGGCATATTTTAGATGCCTTTGAAACAGGCTGTGAATTCATAGTGTTCAAAGAAAGAAAAACAGCTCCAGAAGAATACATTTTCTTATGGCAGCTAATAAAAATTAGCTATCTTACTGAAAGAAATACCAAAATAATATCTCATTATGCTGTTATACAGCAACATAATACTTTAGATTTTTCACACAATTACCTTAAATACTTCCTGCTCTGCCCAAATTAATAAAAACACACGCAGAAAATTAACTGGAGCAGAGCAAGAGTAGCACAATGCACTACAAACACAGATATTGTTTCACCTCTTGAGAGTCAATAATGTGATTTTTGGGCTTTCAGGGCAGTTTGCAAAGTCTGCTAAAGAACCGTGAGTCTGAGGGTAGGGATAAAGCAATTTTATTACATTAAACTAATAGGAGTAATAATACATTTTCCAGTATTTTTACACAGATTTCAGTTTCATACTACAGTCTACAGCAGAACACATAATATTACAGCGCTAATAGGATTCATAAAAGCATATTAATAAATGTTACCCAAAACAGTAGGGTTAAATCCTGTAACCATTCAGTATCTACACCACCTTCCTAATGGAATCATGAATTTTCTTTTAGAAAGTAAGAGCTCTGATCTCTCTTCAAATTTTAAAAATCCATTTCTGCTTCCCAGTGATAAATTGGTTATTGAAACAGTTGGGTTGGTGCACAAATAACACTCTGATGTTAGATAGCCTCTCAGCTCTTGAAAACATGGAAGCCTTTAAGCTTCAGCACTTTAACAAACTCTCTGGAGAGCTGATAGAGGAAATGACCAGGAAAAAATCAGGGTACTAGCTTCAATTGCACCTCAGCAGAACTCTTTAAAGTCCCACAATATGGAAATTGCTTGTTCCTGGTGCTGCTGTGGCAGCCCCTTGGGGGTTGGGGACATGTAACTAGGTTTAATTTTCCCATGTAGAAAAACTAGTTCTGCTACTGCTGCTATAATTTAGACTTACACTGTCTGAGTTTCAACTTCTGCATTTTAAGACTGTTTCATTGGATTCAGAAAGAATAAAAGTGAAAGTCACTATTTTATACTGCCTGTCAGAGTGAGCTAGGAAAAAAAAAAAGTGGGGCAGCAGGAGAATGGCATTTGATACATTCATTTTACTTTCATTCCAATAAATGTACACCACTCAATGTTGACATATTAAGAAAAACTATTTAAATGTATGTGCTTAAATAATTTCAGTGTCCAGCAATACAAAACAGGCAGTATTTCAAACCTGTATTTTCTTCTTCTTTTAATTGTTGCAAAATGTGTATTAGCATTAAATTACTGTGAATTCTCTGCATACCTTCACTTGTTCATATTTCTAAAGAAATAAAGGTAGCTTGCCATAAGATAATTAGCAGATTTATCTTCAGCTATGTCTCTAAAGCCATGCTGCTTCTCTCAGCCTCTCCATGGAGCACTTCTTCACATCTGTGATATATGCTACAGTGCCCTCGCATGGACACCAAACACCTAACACGAAAGTGACACCACCAGACCTGTAAAAGCACGTCACTTCATCCAAGACCTAACAAGTTAGTTAGAAAGCCATGACAAGGGAAGATTTCATAAAGGCAGCTAAAACCTAACCAACATCACTCATTACTGGAAATGTTCAACTTCCTATCCACAGTCATTACAGAACCCACAGAATTTTAGATAAAGGCAGTATTTCAAAACTGTTCTGGGGTAGTGATTCATGGGCAAATCTTCCTCTCAGATGTTTCAGTTTCAAATACATCATCACAACTTTCTAAAGATACCTTACCCAGAAGTGTCTTCAAATCAAGCTATTCCAGTCTTCTCCATTTCATACTCACAGCAGAGCTGTGTTCTTTACTGAGCGACACTAGAGCAACTCTTTCAGCAAGTTATATAGCTACATCTACCTTGGAGAAATAACTAAATTTGTCTCTTTGAAATTCAGCTTCTCATAGCAAGAAAAGAACTAACAAACCCAACATGAAAACAATATATTTATCAAAACTGTGCAAACATTTATGATGGACAATCAACATATCTGGTTGCATAAATACTATTTTATCTAGAGAAAAAAAATCTGCAACATATCTGGTTGCATAAATACTATTCTATCTAGAGAAAAAAATCTTTTTAAGTAGAAGGTTTTAGATCTGTGCATGATAGAAATAAACAATAATCTACAAATTACGAAACACAGCCAAAACATTGAGTTAGCACCTTTAAATAAAATATAAGGTCTAATAGTAAGAGTAGAACACAACAAACCTATAGTTGCATAAAAGCTTGCAAACTCAAAGTAGCAGACAAACACTGATTTGGCCCCTTCCCAAGACTGCATATGTTCTACCTGTCACAAACCACCAGGATATCAAAAGAATGGGGTCACCTATTATAAACATCAAAGTGTTTAACTGTTGTTTTGGTTACAATGAAATAACAGTTTTGTTAAGAGTTTAGAATTTGAAAGCAATCAGTTTCTACAAAAAAAAAAAAAAAAAGTTTAGTTACAAAAAGTTTAAAAGCACCAAAGCATTGAACAAAACAAAGGGAGAGCACTAACATAATTGTACACTGAAAATTGAACAAAATGCTTTACAAACCAACTACTACAGATCTTGAGCACAGTAACAAACCCTCAATAGAAATACAAATGATAAGGTAGTTTTCTGTAATTCATAATTATCCCTGTGATCTGCATTACTATAAAAACATGAACAACTGAGTGGCACTGCAGACAGAAAAAAGCAATCTGCTGTTCAAGTGCAAGTCAATTATTCAGATCATATTTTCAATGCAGAATATCTAAAGCAACACTCATTATGTGCAGAATTGGAAGTATTTTTTAGACTTTTTTTTTTAAACCAAAACTTTCTGACAAGATAACAGAAATAGATCTAATTACTCCATTGCTGAGAGACAGAACATCTGGGATTTGACTGAGTAAATTGAAGCCATTTGAGCAGGCCATGAAATGACAAACAGCTGCAAAGGTACACGATATTTTGATCACAACACTACTGTTGGCATGTAGTACATGCAAATTCAGGTACATTTATTCAGTGTGATAATTTCTATTTTGTGTTTTGGCATATTGTGCATTTAGAACTACACATATAAGCAGATGTATTCCATTTACATATACATATATGTGTGAGTGTGTATATTCATATTTTGTGTGTAATATTGTAACATTTAGCAAAGTATTTCGAAACCAGGAATACAATATTCACAATTTGAACCAAAACGTCAATTTTCTTCACTGGTAGACTCAGTCAGAAAACAGGTGGCTAAATATCACCTTTAAACTTGTTTCTTTTTTTAAAGATGCTTTTGATGTTATGTTTCCTTTAATATATATTTTGCAATTTAATCAGAGATAGGGAAACTGAACTATCTAGCAAAAAAGTTAATATTAAAAAAAAAGTGTCCTGTGTAACACCTTGAAGTATTACTAGTCTAAGTAAAAGAACTTTAATTCTATTAAAGAATTGATTGTCTCAAACTTAAGGTAAGGATAGGACAAATAAACCTTTTTAGTCTAGTGAAGACTACAATAAGAGAAGCCAAGTTTAGTAGAAATATTTCCAATTAATTGAAAATTTTTAAGACAATTCTCTGCCATACACATTCTTCCAAGACAAAACATTTTAGGCAAAGTTTTCCTATTCTTTGCATAAAAAATACAAAATGTTCATATGAAATTATGGAAAACACTGTAGGTTAAACTGATTTCCATAGACATAAAACCTCAGTACATATCTGAGCTTTCATTCTTTTGATCTGAGGATCTTTTTAATTTGTTCTTCAAAACTAGTTCAAGGAAGTCCCAATGAATTGCAAGAGTAATTTTTTCAGACTTGAAAGACTGCAGATTATAGGGGGAACTGCTAGAAAATTATGGAAGCAAAGGAATAAAGAATATTTTACAGCCCAAATAGGTAGGAATTCTGCTCTTTCAGTGTCTGCCACTTACAGTATTTACTCAAAAGCAGCACTTACAGAGAGATCAGATTTGTAGCACAGGACAACAGATTGAAACCTGGGGCAGATATTGGAGCTCAGCTGGTTCTCCATAAGACATTAATTCCTAAGGAAAACATTTCCCACAAACAGACAGGAAACTGCACCAGACATCAAATGTCTTATAAGTGACACAGGCTTTTGTTGTGTGGGAACAGAGTGCTAAAGATATTACTCCATCCAGCATCTGCAATTAATTAGATTTGGATTTGAAGCTAAAGAGAACAGCAACATTGATGTCAAATGCTGGTCAACCTGGACTTAGTAAGTGTAGGACTTAGTAAGTATGAAACTTAGTTGAGAAACTGAAATGGACTTTGATTCTAGGTCACAAAAAATTATACCCAGTGGACTCATGAGGAGACTAGAATTTCTAAAACTCTTCAGATTTAATAGAGAATCCCTTAATGTCTCCTTGATGTTACTTAAAACTGAATTTCACAGAAAAACAAATTCTCACAAAATTAATATCTTCACCTCTTACTGGAAACATTCAAGGTAAATGTTATGCTGTGGTATAAAGAATAACTTTGAAAACACCTTCAAGAATACAGAGCAAGTGATACTCAGGCAAAACCTTTCAAGTATTTCATGGAAACAAAGTATCAAGTGACTTCTCATAAACCATGACCTAGCCTTCACATGTTCCTCATATTGAAA
>NW_008667470.1:0-20046 GCF_000695815.1 Acanthisitta chloris | reverse complement strand
AGGGAGTTCCTCTTACCTTTCAAAACGTGAGTCAGAGTTCAATCCTTTTCTGTAATGTATCTTATATGAATCACTGTGGTAGATGAAGAAATATTCTGGAAGTGTTGCATATAACTAATTTAAATTCCCCAAATAAGGAGCTTTTGTTGGGTTTGGGGTTTGTTCACGGTTGGTTTGGGGTTTGGGTAGGGAGTTCCTCTTACCTTTCAAAACGTGAGTCAGAGTTCAATCCTTTTCTGTAATGTATCTTATATGAATCACTGTGGTAGATGAAGAAATATTCTGGAAGTGTTGCATATAACTAATTTAAATTCCCCAAATAAGGAGCTTTTGTTGGGTTTGGGGTTTGTTCACGGTTGGTTTGGGGTTTGGGTTTTTGGAGCTTTTGTTGGGTTTGGGGTTTGTTCATGGTTGCTTTGGGGTTTGGGGTTTTTTTTTGGAGGGGAGGAGGGATGGGAAGGACGTAGTGTTTGTTTTTTACTTAAACAAAGTGCTTCCTATTGGAATTTTGACATTCACAACTCTGTTAGGTACACACAAAAAATAGCTCTTGAATGCATACTTCAGAGAAGGTAGATGGGGATATCACAGTTTAGCAAAAACAGAAGAATAGCCTACATTTTGGAAAAGGCTTTTCTCAAAACAACGATACAAGAACATTAACAAGAGGTTTTAGGCATATAGTAGGAATAACAAACTATAAAATGAATGGATTCTGCCACAAGATTAAGGCACGACTACAGAGAGAGAAATTCTCCTGTGTGTCTAAGCATCCATTTCCATAACCCTTAAAGCAGCTGCCACAGAAAATTCACTGCAAGTGAGCAAAATAAAAGACTTTAACTGTGATATTTATCCTTACGTTACTTTTGAAATTTGGAGAGGCAAGGAACAACATCATATTCACAAAAAACCACACACCAAATTAAACCACATAGGGCAGATCTTTATGGAACAGTGCAAAAATGCACAGGACTCCCATGAACCCACTCACTCAGTACTGCTGGTAGAGATCACTGGTGACCTGAGAAGATAGCATTCTCTGCCAAGGAAGGTTATTAGATTCCTTTGTAATCAAGAGTAATGCTGGCCAGGAAGTATTAGCATATGGTTCATCAAACGTTGTCTTTGGAGTGGCTTAACATTTTTGCTACATAAATTAAAGCTAGCCAAGACAGCATTTTCAAGCTGTTAACTTCTGTTACTCCAGAAATGCATCTCCTGTTCTACCATTAGCCTTTCAAATAATATTTCAGCAATCTTTCTTTCCTTCTGTATGCTTAGCCTTGCCTTTCAAATAATATTTCAGCAATCTTTCTTTCCTTCTGTATGTTCTGAATTTAAAAAAAAAAAAAAAAAAAAAAAAAAAAAAAAAGCCAAAAAAACCCACAACAAAACAAGACACACAAAAAAAGGACTTATTCTCTCCGGTCTTGTCAGAGATTATTTGGCTTTAGATGACATGAAAATGGACAACTTTCTTCTCAAAGCAACATAGTGCTAAATTTCAGACTATCAAGCTTCTTTTGATCCTTTCAAATGATAGGACTAGAAAGTAGAACTGTTAAGCACTTCACCTGTCAAAAAAAGCTAGACTTGTATTTCATTTTAATGTAGTCTGGGTGGTACCTTAATATAAGACATCTGTAAATCCCTAAGAAATTCAGGTCAGGCTAGAAGAAGCACTACAAGTTAGCGTCTAATAAAGCAGCACTATAAAGTCACATTGAGAAAAACAATCAACTCTTGCTTCAGTGTTGGTATTCACTACCTATAGCTATGATTATTATGACAAGAAAAGTAGCAGCATCTGATAGGACATTCAACAACGTATCCTGCCACAATAGCTGTTTGGTTTTCAGAGAGATACAAGCTCTCCTATGGTGAGAACAGACAACATGGCTTCAGAGGAAGAACTTTCATTCTTTTGTGTTGCATTAAAAATAAAATAAAAAGTACTAAATCCATAAGCTTTATTACCAATGAAAGAGCAGCAGGGGCAGTTTCCTCAGCTGAAGCAGTACAGTGCCTATCAGTCATGGCTGTATTCTACAAAATTTGGCAGTAAAACACAGCATTCTCTTCCTCCCCAAACTCTGTCTGTAGTGCTGCCATTTAAACCAGTTACTTACCAGAATGCACAGTCCAGAGTATTAATTTTGGAACTCTCAGACCTATCACAGAAATGTGCTATTTGTTTGGAGGTTTTTTCTGATTTGTAAGCTAGATCCCTAAGACTGACTTAAGATTAATCTTACTCAGTCACCACAGTGAAGGTAGCAGAAGAAAAACTTATATTCTGCTCTCAAAACAGAATCTCCAAAGGATCACATACTTTAAAGTGAGTTTCTCTCCAAATACGAGGTTGTGATCTAATAATCACAGTCTAGAAGACACACAGTCCTGTTCTAAAAACATAGCTGCAAACCCTATTGAGAAAGTGCTCTTCCCACATTTCTTGCCTTTCCAGAGGAAGACTTTTCAAAGCAGTGAATTTAGAAATTCCTGAATGCCAAAAGAAAAATACTAGGAACATCAGAAAATATGTAAACAATAGCCTGACCAAGTGGCGAGACACAAAGGAAGAAGGACCAATATTGGCAGACCCTATTGGCAGAACTGCTAAGCCTCCTTATAGAGCCAAGAAAATATGGATTTCACTTTATTTCTTATTACTAAATGCTTTAACTACCATCAATTTGGCTTGTAACATTAAGAACTAATTTATCTGGTGTAAACATCGCTAAATGATGAAGGGTTTTAATTGAAAAATTTGTATTATTCCTAACCACAGTATAAACTGGAAAATACAATGATTGAACTATCTAAAACTACTACATGGTAAAAAAGAATAAAAAACATCTTTGTCACTTGCTCGTAATGGTAACCAAGCACTTTTACATGTACTGGAGCATGGGAATCCTGTTTCAGTCAAACAAGAGAAACAATGCTTGTGGAACCAAAGCAGCTGCTGAAAAGATTTAAACTTCCAGAGACTTTTCCTTTTCTTGTATATTGCAGTCCAAAGACTACAACAAAACCTACTTTTTCTCTTGCAGACTCTTAGCTCTGGTTAAAAGATCATTGACACCACTGTACCAGAAATGTCTGGGAAATCAGTCAATTCAAAGGAAATTACCAAAAGTCATTCTAGAATGTAAAAGGGGGCAATTATATTCTATTGCTCCAACATAAGTAGCACCATTTTTTTCAATCAACTGTTTTTAAAGTGGTCACTGATATTTTTCCTGCATATCCCAAGTTCTAACAACATTAACTGAAGGTATTTCCTACAGAACAGAAGAGGAATTCACATCAGGCAAAATATTTCTCCATGGATGTATAATTGCAGCAATAATCTCTAATAATTAAAACCTATATATCTCTGAAGTTTGTATAATCTTTTCATTAATTAGAAAGCTTTTCTACTACATCAATACACACATCACACATCAAACAGTAATCAAGGAGAAAGTACATCATAGGACTGTTGAGGAAATCATTAAAATACAACAGTATTTCTAAATCTTTCAATAAATATAGTCTGAGTACAACCTTTACAGTAAATAATTTATTTGCCAGAAGAACACACATACATATAATTAAAGTAAAACAAGGGAGTTTTATAGTAACACTCAAACTTCTGATAAGCTATTGCCAGAAATAGCACTAAAATAAACTGTGTTGATTTTAAATTGCTGACAAGGAATGTACACTAAGTACTTTCTTTTTAAATTCAAATACCTCACTGGACATCTGCAAAAGACTTTTTTAATAATTTTATGATTGACATTTTCTGATAGTCAAATATTACCTAAAACGAACAAAAAAGGAAATGGTACTGTAAAATTAGACAGAAAGGAAGTAAATCAAAAAGTGTTCTGCTCAAACAGCTGTTACCAAATGCTTGTGGAAATACACACACTGAATGATATTAATAGCAGCTGCAGATGGTTTTAAAATCCATCCATTACAGCTAAATGGGCTACGTAAAAGTGATGATAAGAGCAAATAGCAAAAAGACACTAACAGTCACAGAAGCCTACGTGCAACATCAGAAGATCCTCAGAGAGCAAAGCTCTGTGTGGCTGATGAAAGCAAGTGAAAATGCAGCTCACTGGCATGAGCCTGAGTATTTGACCATGATTTTTTGGCAGGTACCCTTCAGCCCCTGATGAGTTCAACTACATTTCAGAGAAGTAAAATAATTTCTGAATTTGGCTGAAATTTTGAAAGCTTGTATAAATCCCAGTTTATAAACCTATCTTTACATGTTATAAATTAAGCATTATAAAAAATGATGTAGCTACGAATTTCCATTCTTGTTCTCTGGGGAAGTACTTGTTATTTTATGCTATTATCCTTAACACAATGTACATAGCATAAAACAATACTTATGCTGTAAGTTATTCTGCTGTCCTAAGAGGACTAAAACATTTTATTTTTTCCATCTAAAAAAATGTCTTGAAGTTTAGTTTGGAGTTTGTTCGGTTTGGAGAAGGGAGAGGGTTGTCTGTTTGTTGGTTGGTGTTGCTGTTGTTGGGGTGTTTTTTTAACGAATAAGAAAAGCCTCAAAGAAAAATTTCACAGAAAAATAAGCTTAAGTAGACATGCAGGTATTCTCACAAACCATCCCTATATCAACATTTGGGGAAAGAAACATAGCTGACTATTCCATCTGCAATCCTAGAAATATATCAATATAAGCCTAGTTCTCTTCAGAATTTGATGACAGCAGGTCTGCTAAGAAGGCAAAGTTTAATATATATTACAAGCCAAAGAATCAGAAATAATTACCAGAGGGAACTTGTTAAAGGGTAAAAATCCTTGAATAAAAATAAGTTTTGCACTATTGCTTTTCAAAATATTTAATTAAATATATATTAGATTCTCATCAGGGTGCTGTGGATCAAGAAAACCACACTTTTTGATGAAAATACGAAGACTGGTAAGTGAATTATCTGTTGGATTTGGAGTGTAAATGTCAAAGAGAGGCAAGCCATGACAACTGGAACTTGAATCAGATATCCTTCATACTAGTTCTGGTTGCCAGAAATTCATTGCAAGATTTTGAGCAAGTCAGGAAATGTGCATGTCTCATATTCCACACCTGCATTTGGGCTGGCTGAGAAGTTTTATTTAGCTACTGAAATTCCCCATTGGTATTGTAAGTAGGTGAAAATGCCAACTGGACTATCAGATAATTTACCAGACGAGAAGCTGATGTAAACTATTTCTTACAGCAGCACACTAAGTACCTGCAGTCCCTACTGCCACAATGATTTCCCATGAAAGGGGATGAATAAACAGTTCGTAAGCAAACAACTTAAAATGTACTAAAGTTTTAAAGTGATTTCACGGTAATCATAGGTGTATTACAAATGCCAAGACAGCAATAAATTCCCAGTAATTAGCAAGCCTCGTTTAAATGCAGTTATTAAATGTTGGGAAAATTAATTAAGCTCAAATGCCAAATATTAAAACTTAAATCTCTAGTCGACAAACAGAAACTTGTGTTTCAATCCATAAGCTCTGCAGTAAGAGAGACAGAAATCAGGTCTTGAGAAGGCTTCAAATCCTGAAAAGTATGGCTATATCTCACTTCCTTAAATTTGCTTTGAAAAAATAAAAAAATAAAGGAAAGGCTGTAACATCCAGGGTCCTTAGATATTAAGACTACATTCAATAAGTTTCAAAGGAGAAATTTCTGGGCTTTAGTCCACCTGATCTTTAAATGGGCCATTCATCAGCATATACCTCTACGACTTGCAAGCTAAATGCAAGTTCAAACAAGTTTCTTTCACAGTTTCACTTAATAGCCATTGAACATTCTGTTAAGAAATGTTATTGCTAAGAAACACAAATATTCATCAGCAACATGTATCAACCTACAGTTAACAAGAACTTGGTGTGACCAAAAACTCAATGTTTTTGAAAAGATGCCATGGAACAGTAATTTATTAAAGAACAGAATTCCAAATTTAGAAAACTCCCATTTCAAAGCTAGTGACTTTTAAATTTTTTTTTAGATTCTTTCTTTATTTCACCTTGTACATGCCTATTTCTTTTTTAGTTTTAGCTAGGAATCTGCAGTGCAAGGACAGGTTGTTGCAAAGGCCAGTGTAACATCTTCATGTTTGAATAATCTAATAAATGTAGTGCTCTTAAGTATTATTTCATGGTTACAGAAACACTGACATTCTCTTATAAATGCTTAACTCAGTAAGAAAACAGTTAGACAACCCACAATGTATAAATTTATTGAGACAGAGACATATTTAGAACTGTTGGACAAAGCTTCAGTCCCTTAAGGAAAATAAATACATAAATAAAAAGCATGTTTCAACTCACTGCTTTTCTTTTCCTAGCACCAAAGGGTTTTAAGTAAATTTGCTCAGGCAAACATTTACTAAATAGCTGGATAACACTTACTTAGACCACATTATGATCTGTTCTTTAGGTTATGTTTATCAAAAAATTAAGAAGTCCAACCTCAAACTGGTACAGGTCAGCAACTTCTTTCCAATCCCCTTTTTGAGATATCACAAGAGGCCAAGAAACTGGTGTGAGGCCGTTACTTCCCATCAAAGTACTCTGGCCCAAGCTCTTTAGTCTGAACTGAGAGAGGTAAGCAGCATCTCACAAGATTTGACCTTAATTTTTTTCCTAATATCCATCTATCCAGAAGTTTACTCATGCCATGAATGATTATTTGAGTTAGACTTTTCCAGCACCAGGAAAGAGGGTCTAACTGAATTTGCCAAGAGTTTAATAAGTATCACCGTTTAATTAGCCCATTTATTTTCACTTACAGCTCCACATGAGACCAAGACACACAATTAAGAAAGAAATACAATCTTCTACAGAACAATTTATCATCACTCCCTAGTAAGAATATTTCAAAGGTAAAATTTCAAAAGTTAAGCACATTTACCAGAAAATAATGAGCATTGCTCCAAATCTTTTCACTTCTAATACTTAAAGTATACCTAATATAAGCAGGAAAGAAGAAATGTGACTTGCTATTACTGATCAAAAGCTATTCAGTTTTCTGTGATAAACTAGCATAAGACCAAAACAGCAAAGCAAAGCTGAATTAGCAAAGTCAGAAAACAGTGCAGAGAAAGGGAAAAGAATTTTACTATGGGGAAAGGCTTACAGAATGGAGGCAGAGAAGAGGAATAGTGAAGTGAATGATGCTAGAGAGGAAAATGAGATGGGAGGAAAACAACAGAAGATGAAAAAAATTGTTTAAAGGATTTATGTTCATTGGTAATACCACACACTTTTGCTGGAAGCAATTTAGCATAGTTTTAAACTTTGGGTTATTTTACATAGGCTGGAAATACAGAACTAAAAATCTCTTTGGCACATTTTCTTTCAAATCTCCTTTATTTTTCTTCCCTAAGCATGCTCTGAATGAAACTGAAACGAATTATATGATGCACAGGAGAGAAAATGCCAGCAGGTAAAGAGGCAGCTTCCTTGCAACTATTTAAAAGGATACTATGTTCTGTGTTTTCTTTAACACCATAATATTAACCTAATAGTACATTTCTCTTACGGAAATGGGCCATTCAGCATATTGACTGCAAAGCATCTACTAAGTAATGGGAAAACATGCTACTGTGAGTTACCCTGTGTTCACAAAACAATATGAAGTTATGACCATTTACATCCAAGAGTCTGGACTATGAGTTCTATAAGGAACAAAAAAAAAAAAGTGCTGAAGGTATTTGACAAAAATCCAGGATATGTTTCAAATCCTTACACCCTATAAGTTCAACTACGTCCCATTATAAGCCTGAAAATCTGATACACTGGTGTTCACTATAAAGATAAGACTAAATCCTTTATTGTGGATCCTTCCTGCCCTTCTCTCGCCCCCAAATAATTGCTTTCTTTAATGCTCTCTTCACCAAGAATAAATAGAGACTCAGCTTAAGCTGAAATAGAAGCCAAATATGAGTGGGCTTGAGTCTTGCTTTTTTTTTCCCCCCAGCTCATCCAGAGTTCCTGTGGTAGAGCCCATTAGCTGTGCATGAAAGCAGATAGCTCAAAGCCCACGTAGTTATTCCTGGATTTAAATACAGATTGGAAATGAATGTCCTGTGGATAAATGTCTGTTAAAAACCCAGAGGAGAATAAGGGCTTGGGAGATTAAAAGATTTACTGTAACCTCTGTGAAAGCTGAACACTTAAAGGGCAGGAATTCTTCATTTTTCAATCAGCAAATTTAAAGGGGCAGAGATTTATACATTATCTCAGCAACTAATTAAAACCCCGTGTATGTGCATGCATACATGTATTTTTATAAATCAGCAGATGTATATTACTAACAGATTATGTGACTATTCTAGTAAACAAAATCAATATAAATGTTAGATTTCTTAGATTGTTTAAATGACACTTTGTCTGGTTCATAGAATCATTTCAGTTAGAAATGACCTTTAAGATCACTGAGTCCAACAGTTCTCTGTAATGCTCAAGATCTCTTGCTGAACTAAGGGCAAATAATTTCTTCTTACTAGAACAATACAACCTCAGTGAAACAAACTTCAAATACAACTTGATTTTATAACTCTCCTCTTTTTTCTGCTTCCTTCATCATTTTTACTACCTATTACTTGTGGGAAATCTAAACCTAGACATGATGAGGAACTGCTATGACAAACCTGCCAGATGTCATTACAATCTTCTTGCCCTATTCTTTCCTTTAAAGCAGGAAAATTGAAAGAACATGGAAGTTCAAGTGTCGAAACAACAAATATTTGTTTCACACTAAAAGCTAAATATAAGTCACACACCCGAAGAGCTTGCTCTCCAAATAAGGCCATACCATGCACAGACAACAGCATATAGTGAATTCATTCACTGCATGTTTAAGCCTGGTCATGCATTGCTGTTTCTGAAATGATGAACATCAGGAACTGCAATACACAAGCAAACCTCTGAAGTGGAAATATGACTGCAGAATTTTGCACACTCATCTATTTTGCTTGAGTACTATGTATCAGAAAGGGTATCCACATCTAGGAAACTCTCTGCATTCTCTATGACCAGAGTCACCAGCTTGCATACCCTTCATCTGTCCCTGTCCTACATTGCTCCCTTTCAAACTGTAGCCAAGGGCAATATTCTCATAAATATCTTTGATACAGCAAATCCCTAAGGATTCTAGCAGTGGGATTCATGTAAAAAATAAACACAATCACATTCTTACGCATCTGATCTCACCTCCCAAAGGCATTTATATAAACACAGATCAAGCCGCCAAGCATTTACTCGGAACAAACCCTTCCAGAATTTGGCAGTAGTGGTTTCAAACACCAATGAACTGTGGGATAAATTAAATATCCACCAGAGCTTTTATTCAACTTGTGAAAAGCCAAGGATGTTAGGATTTACTGTACCTGTGGGAATATTAGGTTTTATACATTAACAACCGCTGAACAATAAAAACTTGTTACTTTGATCTTCACAGAGAAGAAAAAGTAAAAAAAGAAGGAAAGCCGTAAACTTCTGAACAATTCTGTAAACATGAGGAAAATATAGCTGCCAACACTTTCAGCATTCATAGGAGGAGTTAGGAATGAAGCTGAAAGGGAGCTCTGAGGGAATTATTTCTTGGCAATTTAATTTGATAGAAAGCGATGTCTGAATGGCAAGGTTCACCAATAAAGAAACGCAAGGAGGAAAAACGGCTGCATAATACAATGTAAATTTAGACCAAAAAAACCCCAGTAAACCTCAATTTTAATTTTCAATGCTACCAGTATTTTGGGGTACTTGTATTATTACTCTAGAGTCTCCACATTCCTCCTGCCTTACACAGTGACAAGGGTAATAGAATCCCCAACCTGAGGACCTCCATCGTAGCACATATAATGTTACCATATGGTATTACATAATTCCACACACATCATGATCTCATTAAACTAGTGACAGAAGAACAACTGATGATGCTGCAGCATAACAAATACAGTATACGTCTCTTTGCACTCTAAAAGATTTTTTCTTCTAGAAGAGCACAGAGGTAGTTACGTTTTAGATTTCTATGAGAAAAATTCCAAGGCTCAGCCAACTTTATATGCAAGGAAATCTGGATTCCTGAGGAAATGCGTGATCCATTGCTCACTACTTCAGAGTTCAAGTAATATGTTACCTAAATTGGGATAAAACCTGCTTGCGCTGAGTCAGGTAGAAAAGTTATTTCACATTGTATATTCTTGCTAGTATTTTTACAGGATAAAAAATACAAAGCAAAGTAGATTTTCTTGAGGCATAATTTCAGTTATTAAGAACTTTATTTTTTTTAAAGTTGTGTAGCATGGAAACATTAGTTTTAAACTCAGGATTAAAAACAAAGCCAAAACTCAAAATATCATATAGATTCGAAAAGCTGAGAAATGCCACAGTTTAACTTTGAAGCCTTTACCTGCTCAAATTCAAGCAGTTTTCAGATAAGCATTTTACTGAAGTTTTCCTCAGATAAAGTCTATGAATTCTTTTCCTACAGTCCCTTGAAGAAGAAGGAGGAATAAATGAGAGAGTGGCAGGTCTGGGGAGAGTATTGGGTTTATGCATATGTCTTTCACTTTGTTAGCTTGCAGTGAAAGAACATTTTAACTTCTGCTGGATAATTTACACCAACCTGTCGGTGCCTGGCAGAAGGAGCCCACCATCTGAGTAGGAAATGTATGCACCAGGCATTCAAATGAATGTGACACATGAATTCTATGGAAATTTATGCAAATTTCGTTAATGACTTCAAGATGGTCAGGAAACAAAAAATATTTCATGTTTTGTCAGGTTTTCAATTACTTCAACATGCAAGACAAACAGTTCCGTTCCCTGTTCCATAGTTGTCCCCACGGTTGTACCTTTACTCATTGCAATAATTTTCTGTATTTGTTTTTACCTCTGCAAGTTAATCCCATCCTATAAAAATGAATTTTCACGCCTGATTTTCCCATCAAATCATGAATAAACACTCGCTTAGCCCCATCTGAATCCTACTATCTGCTCATTAGCCAGTCTCCTCATGCAGCAGCATTGATCCCAATGACGCAATGTCAACAGAAAAGGAGCCTTAGGCACCTCATTTTGTACACAAAATAAGGAAACTGAGCACATTTCAAAATCCTGCTGTGCTTTGTGTATATATTTCTGTCTGCTTTGGTCTGAAGCATGCTATGAAATGGTTTACTATCAAAGGAATATAAAGGATGAAGCAGATACCATTTATTTTTTCCCTTCCTTGCCTTTCTGAAGAAACTGTCCTATAAACTCACCAGTTCTGCCATTTTGTGTTTGCACATGGTGCTTCAGCCTGCACATTTTAATGGCATAACATCTATAGCAGGTGAACTGCAGAGCATGGAGAGTTCTGTCAGAACACATCAACCAGAAATCCTTTGGATATCCATAAACACTAAGTCAGGGTGACAAGTCTCTTCCTGCTAACTCTGGGGATCAGCTAAGTTTGCATACTCTAGCTTTGTGTGATGAAACTTCATAAAATACCCACAGTTAGTTAGCAGAAGAAAAAAGCAGTATTATGAAGATCACTCTCCAAAGAAATTAAAAAAGAGTGAATATATAATGGCTTTACTCAGAAGCACATATATTCAAATTTAACCTGACCCTCTAGGACTCTATTAATGCAGTCAATGGATTTTGTAGGATGGGCCATGTGCAGTATCAAAGGAATCACAAAAGAAGCAAATTATTTCCCTCGCAACTGACTTGCAGGCATAAACCAGATTAAAATAACCTACAGTACAAATTTTAGTCTGCACCAAAAGACAAAGTAATTTATAACATATATACAGCCTCACAGAGACAAAATTAAGAGAGTCAATCTCTTGAAATAAACTACTCTGGCTTGCAATAAATAAATTGTTGCAAAATTAAAATGTTTCTTTATTGAATAGTGCTGAGACTTCTACTCCAGATATAAGCTTATTTAATTGTTCTTTCTTTAGATATAGCTTTGTTTGTATCCACAATCCTTCAATTTGGAGCATTCCTAAAACCAGAAAGGTTTGCGACTGTTCTTGAAAGAATTTATTTCACAGTAGTAAGTCTTTAAATGCCAGCACTGAAATTCTGAATAATCCGTATTTTTTAAAGCTTGGCAGTTCTAGGATCTTTTCTTTGGCTTTCTCAAGCACATTTCATCTGTTTGTGACAAGAGTCACTGCCATAGTAATTGACTGTATTGCAGTTGATTTTTTCAATGTTTTTTCTTAAACATTATAAGATTTTAAAACATTAGGAATACTTGGCTACTGATGTGGCACTTTTGATAGTAGATTACATTGACAATTCTAAATAGAAAACTGTTTCCCTCAACATGCAAAAATTAGTTTTTAATTAATCATCATTTAATTTCATGATGAGATGTGACTGGTGAGAAAAAAACACCACCACACAAAACCAAAAAAAAAAATCCACAAACGAATTCAATATCAATTACTGGATAATTTTTTTAAGGAGCTGTTTGATCGCTCCAGTGTTTACATGACAGAGTCTACTGTGGAAATCTTCAATGGCTTAAATTAAAATTAGTTTACGTTAAAAGTTCACTATTAATATTGACCGACCATGAAGACCAAGTCTGGCTTAATACATCATGCTATCTGTTGTTCTTTACTGCATCATGCAGCACCTCTTCTTCCCTCTGTCACCCCTAATGACACACATCTAAAACCAAGATCCATGTATACTAGTAGCATTACTCCTAAATTTCCTCTTTTAGAGAACAAGAACTTTTTTTCATTTTTAACTACAAAGACTTTAACAAGGATCAACTGCAGTTCTGACCATATGCTGCAAGCAATTTGATGAAAAAAAGAAGATACTAAAAAATGCCTTTCAAAGAATTCCGATTTTACGGTATTTGCTTTGGTTCTGTCAAATAGGCATCGGCAACCTGACATGCAGAGGGGAATTTTCTTGGCGATCTTTGATTTTTAAACAAACAGCTATGAAGAAAAGTCCAAGCCTATCTTGTTCCTGCCTGATGTAAATTAAGCAAGCAGACCCCTGAAATGTTAAAAGTTTTCCCTCAACCTCTTACTTCAAGTTTAGATCAAGTTGAGCTCTTAAAATCCTCAGAGAATAATTTCCTTCCTCTCTGGACTACTTATTCCCATTCTTACCCATTTTTACAATGAAGTTCTGAATGCTCTTTTCTACGTATCTAGCCAGAATTTCCCTTGCTGCAATTTGTGATGATGCCCTCTTGGCCTTTCATTGTACACATCCATCTTATCTCTAAAAATCCTCTAGGAATTTGAAGACTACAAAAGGATCCCACATTAGCCCTTCTTCACAGTAAACAAAACCAGCTTTTTCAACTTCGCTTCATGAGTCCAGCAACCTGATCATCTTAGTGATACTTCTCCACACTCACTCACTTGTGATATGTCTTTCTGGTACTGGAAGCCCAAAACTGGGCACAGTACTGCCCATATGTTCTCAAAAATGCAGAGTTGATAGTAGTCACTTCCCTTAAACTGTGACTTCTCATTTTGCAAACCCAGCCCAGTGTGTAGCTAATGAATCCTGTTCAACAGTTTGCCCATGAGGACATCCAGGTCTTTTTCACAAAGCTGCTTTATTAAATGTGAGGAAAATGGAGCTAAATGCAGTCAGAACCACAGCCTTGTAATCATTGATTTTCTTCAGTTTGATGAACAAATTTTAAAAAGAAAGAAAAGAAAACCAAAAAACCCAAACTAAAACAACAAAAAAACCTCCACCAACCAACTATAATAATAATTTAAAGGTAAGGTGCAAATCCAAACAACATCCTAGGAAAAACTAGGATGTATTAGAATAGATAAAACTGTGAATCAAGAAAAAGACAAAATTCTACTATGTATCCCAAGTGGAAAAAAACATCCATTCACAATGCAACTTGTCAAGGTCCAAAGCTCCATTGAATTTGAGAACAGGAATGAAAGTGGAATGAGGAATTTTTTACCACTTTTTAAGAATATTGTTACGTCTTTTGGGATGGAATGAGAATTAATCAAGGCAGGAATGGAGTTCTTCTGACAAGGAAGGGACAGATGAGTTGTTAAGTGTTCCCAAATGGGACAGGTTCAACAGAAGAAAAATAATAACACTCCACTTCTGAATAATCTTTGACAAAATTACTAACCAACTGCACTCAAAATACTAAAGGGAGTAATTTTTACATTTCCAGTTTCACTTTCACTGTACTTAGCTATGAATGAAACTGCTTAAAGCTCACAAAATATTTGATCACAAAATTATTCTTCATTAACTTTATTTTTTCTTCTACAACATTGTGGAATTAGGCACAGAGGGAGACTATGTCTTGGTTTTGGTTCTAGTCTAACAGTAATTATACTGCTAAAGCCTCTGAAAGAAACGTTCAATTACTTTTATAACCCAAAAGCTGTTGTATTCCATATAATAAAATACAGACCATCCCCACGAGGGAGGGCCTGCATTTAAAAACATATTAGCCTGACATAAAATTTTCTAGAGAAGTATTTTGAGAATTTGAATTTTGATTACAGAAATAAGTATTAGTTTATTAAGTGAGCTGCTTTGCTTACAATTAGGGTATCTTTTCAGATCTCTAATTTCATATATATGGAAAAACTGGGGGCAAATCTTGATTATGTCTACATACCTACAATGCTGTCTTCAAGGGGACTCCAGCCAGGCTAACCTATAAGCATTAATGTGAGAAACAAAGGAAAAACATTATACAAATCAACTCACTCCCACAGAAGCAGAACTGTAGATTAGAATTGGTGCTTCCTCAATGATTGGTACTGAACTAGCATAAATGTGTGCTATCATTAATTCATTTCCTCAATGGAGCAAGGAACTTGCCTCCTTCTCTTGAAATCAACAGCAATTTGCAATTAATTTCATTGGAGCTGGTCTTAAAACTCTAACCTAGTGATATATTTCCCCCTACTGAGAAATATGTCAGACGATAAAAAATTCACTAAGACATGACTATCAGGAAGACAGTATATTTTGAACCAGGTGAATGAAAAACCATAAATAAGAAACATCAGCATTAGTGAAATTTCTCTCGCATTTGATTTTTTTCTTTCTACTCAGATATAGTTCAAAAATTCTGCTTGAATTCTGTAATATCCTAAAAATGAAAAAACTAACGCTAGATGAGAGGTACAAAATCATCATTTTACAGCCTTATTGAGGACTATAAGACATATATTTGAAGTAAGAAAATAACTGAATATGGGAAAAGCTAGCTCTCAGGAAATTAATACCAGGAAACGCTGATAAACTTAGTGCGTTGTCATGACTCATAGAAGATTTGTTGCCTACCAGATGTCAGTGCAGGAAAAAAAGCCTCATCATATTAAAAGAAGACAAGTTACTGAGAAGGTCTGGAAGGAAGCCACGGTCATCATAATCTATATTGGACCTAGTGACATAAGCAGAACTAAATGGAGAGCCTGCAAAACAGGTTTCAACAGTTTGTTAACTGTACATAGAAGTAGAGATCAAATGCCAGCATTCTCTGAAATGAGACTGGTGCCACACTCAGGGAGAAGCAAAGAATGGCAGACCAACACCTCATACAGTTCAGAAACAATACAGATGGTCAAATATTGCTCCCAGAGTAACTGAACTTTATCCATCTAATTCAGCATTAATTATCAATATTCCTGCTACAGATAAAAAATGAAGACATCACCTACCTAAAACAATATGAACTTCTAAATGGTGAGACAAACCAGTTCAGATAAGGAGGGTGTATGGCTGGTTCCAGGAAAGGAAAGGAAAAAAATAAAAATTTAAAAAAGGCAAAAGAAAAAGTGATTAAAAAGAGGCTATGTTGACGCTAAGCAGACATGCAAAGAGGAAATGACAAGTAGTTTTCCCACTTTTTGCAAGTACATTTTAAGCACAGTTTTGAGGACTAAAAGGGCAGTTATTTTTCAACCAGGAAGAAAGTGTTGTACACCTAGGAACAACATATAGTCCTGAAAACATGAGGTCAATAAATGTCTAAAAAGGACAAACAAACTGTGACTGAACTATGTTTGGAGCATGCACAGTAAGAACTCTAAGTACAGAAGATTAAATGTAGCAAACAGCCACAAAGTGGGTGAAGATTTTCACCCTCCTATCTGCATAGGATTGTGTGCTGTTCAAGACACCTTCAAGTACCTCATCCCCCACTGTCTTCACAGCTCTCAGAAGCTGTGAAGACAAACCTTCTCAGGTTTGCAAGAAGGCAGCAAAGTAAGGCCCCACTTCTAAACTTTTTTCAGCTGTCTGACTGTTGAATTTCCCACGAACAAACATTCATGTCTTTTGGATGAAGACAACTTACTGAGCACCTTGCTCAAGGCGGTACCGAAAGGAGGGTGCTCTATACAGCTGGCTGTATTAAAAGAGAGTCTGTGCAGTCTAATATTCAGGCAGAAAACGGAATTCTTTGTAACTTTTTCAACATGCAGTTAGAGGCTTGTTTAGACTTTGAGCAGGTGCTAGTAATTGTTGAGACTCCTCCTATATCTTAAACAGTTTGATTCATAATAAACTGCCACAGCATATTTTATTCAGTTGTCACCTAAGATGATAGAAAAGAAAGGAATTTGCCAGTTGAGACCAAAACCATACTTCAACAAAAGAGCATTCAAAACAAGCATGTTCTTAAGTGCACTTGATGAACACTAAGGAACTTCAAAAATACTTTGAGCATATTTAGACACAAATTTCTACTTAGCCCCAGCTTCTGAAGAATTATCCATAATTAATAATCTCAGTTCTCTAGGCTCCTATAATACTTTTTTTAAATTCTGTCATGCTATTCAGTGGACCAGTTACCAGGCACTCTACATGAAAAACTGTTTAACTGCTATGGATTTCTCCGCCCAAATTCAAAAGAATATTTTGGGAATTGCTAAAGCATATTTTATCCATGTGACTGCATGACATTACTGAAGTTATTCCAAGTGCACTCAATAAAGTTTCTCCACAACATCTTCACAATTTGTTACAATGCCAAGCTTTACCTATGATTGGTCTGTATTAAAATTTAGTAATGTCCATTTATTTATTTGTCCAGATTTATTTGTAATTGCAAACAGCTAAGTACAGCAAGTCCACATGGATATTTGCACACATTTGTTTGTCCACATTTACCATCCATCCTTTTTGTATACTTACAAAGTGCAGTGGATCCTACAGTGCTTATTAGAAGAAATATGAACATCATGCATGCAGCTGGTGTGATCTGTCTCTTTCTTAATCTTCTTTCATTTATCTTGCGATAAAACTTTGCTTTCTTAATCTTCTTTCATTTATCTTGTGATAAAACTATGCTGTACTATGATGTCATATATGGTGATATTGCCTTTCTGAGCATAATTTCAAAAATAAATCTGCAAATGCAAATACTGCTTTAGAAGCACACCTTGCTTGCAAAAGTAATCTTGAAAGCAGAAACTGTTAATAGTTCACTCACTGGAATAGCAACATGATGGAAACAGACAAGTGCTTTGGAATACGGAGGAAGATTTACATCTGGAAGCAGTAGAAGTGACAACACACTGTCCTCAGCCAGACCTACTTGTACTGAGATCCCTAGTTTTGACATTTAGGAGGTATTACAGAATACCCAGAAGGAACCTGCTGTGCTGCTTTACAAAATACTGGCATCTGTGACCCACAAACTGGAGGCTTAAAACCAGAGGATAATGCATATTGGATTTACTGTTAACTGGCCATGAGGCTCTGCATCAGAACCTGATATTAAAACAAAAACAACAGCAACAAAAACACAAACAAACAAACAAACAAATAAAAACACCATTTAAAAAAAAAAAAAACAAAAAAACAAGGATATCTCAAGCTGATCTGACAATTCTTATTTCCCATGAAATTAATGGAAAATTCCCTCTTCTGAAGGAAAATATACTATATCTTAAGATTTCTTCCATTCTCCAGTGCTGTGTCCAATCCTCTTCCTCTGAAAGGAGGGTTAACACAATCAAAGGAGCAGGTGACACCATTTCCCTGAAAACCATAACTTGGTAGCTTATTACCTTAAAGTAAGAGTGTACCTGCCCCAAAGCTATCAGTTTTCACAATCAAAAACATGACAGCAGAGTGTAAACTGTAGCAGCAGCGCAGAGCCAGAAGAGAACCTGCAACAAAAAAGTGCAGAAGGAGATTCTGCAAGTGGTTGAATTGTTTGGACTTCTACCTGCAGAACTGCAAAAGTTCAGAAAAGTTGTAAAAGATTAAATATTTTCTCCGATCAGTGTGCAAAAAATGTACATGCACACTGTAATGCACAGATATTACAGAAATTGCCATCTCAAGAGTTGTGGGAAACTATATTCAGCCACTGAATGCCATTGAAAAAAGAATAAAATGTGGGAAATAAACTTTGCTAATATTTTAGTGCATATTTCAGCATAACTGTAGCAATCAAACTGTTATGCATTCTTAAGTACTATCCAGTGCTGAATTAAGACATTTGCTTTCTGCAATTAGCAAGGAAAAAGCAAAGATGGTCAATTCTGATACCTTTTGCTTCTTTCTTCCATGCACTCAATGTCCTTGTCCACAGTACAATAAAATTTTACTTCAATGAAATTTCACTGAAAAAAAAGCTGTAGGCAGGTTTAAGTTTAAAAGAAAGCAAATGAAAATGAAACTTACTAAACTGGATAGTCTTTTGTCTGGGTTATGAATTCAGAGCCCTAGACAAAGAAACTATGGCTAAATGCCTCACTGGCTCCTATGTTTCAAAAGAACAATGGTTCAGAAATCAATTTTTGAAGTGAAAGGAGTTCCATGAATTTTGTGACATTGCTCATTTGCTTCATTATTTTCTCACTTGTTATCCAATGCACTGCAGAAAGTATTGCAGAGGGAAGCAGTTTTAGGTTTTGTCCTAACCATGCCTCATTCACTCATGACGATTCAGCAATTTACACTAAAGGAAGTACAGGAGAAATTCTGTTTTACATAAAACTAGAAATGGCAGCTTTCTCACTGGTACTGCTATACATTTGCATCTACAGCTATCTTTCCATTCTGTCAGTAGGAACGTGAGTTTTGCTCCTGCTGATCAGAATAAACAATTTCCCACAAGAGGTCACCTCTTCCCACAGTGTCCAAGCTGGTTTTACAAGAAGTGGTGCAATATCAGCAGACCAGATAGGAACTGCATTTTGTCCTCTTTTAATCCCAGAACATATGAAAAAAACCTCCACTGACTAACTTGTGACCTTCCCACTGCATGCATGAGAGCAGAAAGGCAAAAAGAATCACCAGTAAGAAGGCTATATTATAGCGTGCAATGAGGAACGTGTAAGAAATGTTTTTAAGTGACATAAAAGACATTTATTGGGAGGAAGGAATGTGGAAAATTGTGATGCTCCCAAGTACATACGGTTCAGTTACAGAAGTGCTGATGTCTCACTACGTCCTCTTAAATCATCACAAATCACTGTACCAAATAATGACACAAGAAACACTGGGTTTGCATCACTTTTGTGACTGCAGAGTGTGCTGTTCTGAGGCTGCTCTGCCCCAGGAAGGAACCACGTGGGTATCATACAGTGAAGCTGCCAAGCAGATAGATAAGCAACTAGCAAATATTTTTAGAGTATATCTGGTGAGTTACTCAAATTCGGTACAGATGCCAGTGGAGCAGCTAAGAAACACTGCTTTTAATCCCACAGTGCACATTATTTATTAATTGTATATTTGCAGATGTTAACAGGTTTTGTGCATAAGCAACTTACCCTACAAAATCAGGCAGAGATATTCAAGTATAGTATATACTCTGTAATTCATGCCCTGCAGATAAAAGCTACTTCACACAGCTGGAAGATGATTGTGCACAACAGCTCTAATTACACAGCCAAATGCTAATACAGCTGAACCACACCTCTGTTCAGTAGTCCATTGCAAATTATTTTGGAACAAGACATGGTTCCTAAGAATCAATCCTTCATTTCTATCACCCCTCATGACACAGAATCATAGAATTTAAGG
>NW_008667469.1:32536-40805 GCF_000695815.1 Acanthisitta chloris | reverse complement strand
CAGACACCTGTCTCTCAAACCGGGACAGTGCTCTTTGCAGGGAGTTGAACTTGATTTTTTTGTTTTTGCTAAATAAAAGTAGAATGGCCACCCAGGTTGAGTTTCTGAGACAAGTTTTTCCTCCAGACTTTTCTGTGATTTTACATTTTTTCAGGGGGGATTGTGGCAGAGCAAGAAGACAAATGCAGTGTTTAAACATGCTGGTTTAGACATTCATCACAACTCTGAAAACAATGTAATAAACCACACCAGAATACCCACTAGACAAGGAACCAGAGTTGGATGGGTTTCATCGAATGGCCAGTAAAGGCAGATAGACTCCATAAATTCATTTCTATTTTTATAGGCTGAATAAGTTTCTAGTATGGAAATGGAAGGTGATAATTTCAGATTTTAAAATAGTAAGTTGGAATATATCAAAATGTTGAAGGCAAAATGTCAAGAGATTGAGGAAAATGCTTATAAAAACAGGGAACTTCTTTCCTGCCTCACTCTTCACCTGTCCAAACAAACGAATTTTTAAAAAATGGACCAAACAGCTCACTCCACTCTTTCTTTTATTTTTGAAGACACCCTATAATTAGATGTCCTATACTCTCTTCTACTAGTTTTTCAGGTACTCTTGCAGTTTCTTGACTCTAATGCAAACATATGTGATGATTCAGTTTCCTATTATTTGTTCCCAGATTTCTGTTACCTGCATCTTCTGGTATGTGTCTCATATAGTTTGCAAGCTCCCTTGTTCTGCTAATGTCCAATCTCTTGACTTAATGTTACTCAGATTTTTGTTTCTCCAGAACACCTAAGGAGATGCACTGATTGCGTAAACTGAAGCCTGATATCATGTGGGTATTTTTGCTTAATTTATGGCCAAGCTGCATAAAGATCTTGCTGGAACATTGCTAACAAAGTCTGCTGGTTCATTTATCATTTTTTAAACAGCCAGTTGTCAAGGTAGCTGAGCATGCAAACACATTTATACTTTTAAACATTTATCTAAAATGAAGTAAATGCATATACCTTTTATACTTACTTCACTGTTAATAATGGAAAAACTTCAAAGCAAAGTAAAATAGGTCAGAAAAGGCTTCTAGTGGAGAAAAAAGAAAAGACTGCATTTTGAGCAGAAAGCCTTTTCTCTATTGCCTGAATGCATATGTCTTAACTACATCTGTAGCTAGCTCAGAAATGCATTTACAAATGTACAGCATGTGGTATGTAGTGCCAATGATAGACAGATTAGCACACTGTCATAGCAAGATTGAAGATGAGAGATTTTCTTTCACAGAAGTGACAAAAGAAAGATTAGCATACAGTAGGGAACTAATGTCTCCTAATGAACATAAAAGTTTCACAAGAAATGACTTAAACCTCAAGCTGTGTGACTCATTGAAATCTCAGTTTACTATCAACTCTAAGAGTAAGAAAAATAGAGAAGAATTTTCAAATTGAGGAAATAAATAGATTTATTTTAGAGAAAGGAAAAGAATGTTTTGTTTCATTTCACCTTTTTCTGTTTAGATTTGGTTTGATGTTTCTTGCAAAATGGAAAGATATCAGAAAAACAATGGGAACAGAAAAAATTAATTCAAACAAAATTTTTAGCTCTTTCAGTCTGGAGGTCAAAAGAAGATGAAGGGCACAAAATTGGTTGGAAGCTAAATTGCAAAAGACTTTCTGATTTTAGAAATGTGTGGGATGGGGTCCTCTAGCCCTGAGAGAGGATCCTTTTAATTCAGTTCAATTAAAACAGTATAAGCACACAGAAATGATCTTGCACTATTTAACCAGGATGGATCTTCTGTCTTGCATTCCACTTAAACATTTATACCACAGGAGACTGACTTCAATAAATGAAAGTCATTTCAAGAATGCAATAGGACACTAGCCATGGAATGAAAGGAGCAGATTCTGATTGGATCTCTTTGCTAATCCAGTTCACTCAATAGATTCATAAACCCCAAATTAACTGCCAGTTATAGAGTAAGAATATGCATATGGAGTAAGGCCTGAGGTCTCTCTTTCTCTGAAAGTTCACAGC
The DNA here is from genome assembly GCF_000695815.1 of Acanthisitta chloris. Classification (NCBI taxonomy): domain Eukaryota; kingdom Metazoa; phylum Chordata; class Aves; order Passeriformes; family Acanthisittidae; genus Acanthisitta; species Acanthisitta chloris. Next base: position 38,764 of record NW_008667469.1, on the reverse strand, counting down.
TAAATCACACTCAAAATGTTGACAATCAACACTATATTGTTGACTTTCAAAGTTTACAATCATAAAGATTATTTGAAGCAAAACATGTACAAGAGTTTGGATTTTTACTTTCTAGGGGTATGCAACCCAGCTGTAATGTGTGAAGCCACTTATTTTATCATAAGCAAATGTAAGAAGAGAAGTTGGTCCTTTTGTCAATTTTATTACTACGTTTACCCAGCCTTATAATGTCCAGTCTCTCATGGAATTGAGTCTGTTTTCTCCAAAGCTAGACTGATTTTAGCTGAGTTTCTCCCCTGTCAACCGATTCTTTTGATCATTTGAATGAGTAAAGAAAAGTGTAGGCAAAAATGTTAAGAGAAATACCTGGGTGAGTAAGCAACTGTCAGCTATCTGTGCTTAGCATATGCTAGGGTGTCATGCCAATATGTTTTTCAACAAGCAGCAAGTATTTCTTAGTAGGATATCAAGAAAGTGTACAGAGTACTGCAGCTACTTTGATTGTATTATATCACATACCTGTCCATTCCAGTAGTACATAATCCTGAAATGAAAAAGCTCCACAAGAAGTATTTGAGGTTGAACAATTTTTGTGCAAATTACACTGGAAGAGCATAACCATGTTTTCTTTATTTGAGAGGGTGCTATTTAGATTGTATACTTTTCAGTGCAAAGGCACCTGTATTTTGTCTGCATGCAGCCATCTGCAACACCTCTATTTCAGATAGTCAGTATCAGCAACTCACAGGTCTGCAAGTAAGCTAGCAAAAATAAACTTTGATCATTGTCAATTCCTTATGCTACAGGAATGCATGCTGCACAGTGCAGATTTCATGGCAGAAAGAAACTTTAACTGCCAATACCTATTTTGTTTTTAAAGTGATATTTTCTCTTCAGAAATTCTGTTTTATTGTACCTATTTCCCCTTTTTTAGATACCGTGCTCTATTACCTATTCTTTCTGGCACAAAATCCTGTCAGTCACTGAATCCTTCTATTCAGTGACTGCCTATTTTTTTTGTCTCCTCAGCACATCCCTCTGATTAGCATATTCTAGCCTGTAAAATAATCCAGTTAATTCTCATAGCAAACTTTAGGCAACACAAAGTGTGTGCACAGATTCCCTGTTGCCCTTTGAAATACTTGCCATATGTCATCAATAAAGAAGAGATTTCAGACAGGAATCTTATTAATGCACTTTCCCTTTGTTCATTAGCCAAGTAGTTATTACATGACACACTGGGGTATTTTTAATTTTATTACCATGTAAAGAGTAGTATCAGTAATTAGCAAAGATGCTGCAATGGAGTTTGTGCAGAAAGGGTGGGTTGATGACATTACAGCTTCCCAGTTAACTGCTAAATATAGCATGCTTTGTCCCTCATCTTATACTGTAACAGTAGTTGCATGGCTGTGAACCACAGCAAATGAGATGAGTCAAATTCTGTGTCAGAATATGTACCACAGAACAAACATGAAGGTCTAAAGACTACTGATTTGAAACTAGGGGCAATGTAAAACTAGTTTAAAAAGCTGTGCTTTGTAAAGAAGCATTACCAAAGAAGTGTTTCTCTGTCTTGATATGGAAGATTTCAAAATTTTGTAGCATCTATTTCGTTGCAATTTTAAAGTTCACATGAGAAACATCTCTATATATAACATAAACTTTTAAAACATTACATGTGAGAAAAGCAATAAAATTGCTTTCTTGTTACAGAGGGAATAACAAAGGAGCACTGTTTGTGGACAGTCTCTGTTTCCTACTGTGAATATGTGCTTACTTACAAACCTAATCAATCAGATAACAGAACCAATATTCTGTTAACCACTTCTAAAATTCTAATAAACTGAATAAATACGTAAGATGTATTTGACTTCAGTGTTCCAACTTGTATCTTTTCTGATTTGGGGAAGAATCTAATTTCTGGGTTTAGATAGTTCCATGATGTTCTTCAGTAAAAGAAAAACCTAATTTCTCACACAGAGTAAGGAACATATTGCAGAGAGTTGGAGGCAAAGAAATCTCCCACTTTTTGCCTTATTATCTAACCCTTCATCCCAGAAAGTGCAACTTACTGTTACTTCATACTTCTGTTTAATTACACTTACTCTAGCTCATGGAATAAGAAGGAAAAACAACATCACCTGAGGTCAGATGTTGTTATTACTTGAAACTGTGTTGCATTGTTTGCGCAGCCAAGTGTTGGTAGCACAGGGGCTACAGGGGTGGCTTTTGTGAGAAGCTGCTAGCAGCATCCCCTGTGTCTTGCAGAGCCAATGCCAGCCAGATCCAGGAGGGACTTGCCACTGCACCAAGACCAAGCCAATCAGAGATAGTAGTTGCACCTCTGTGATAACATATTAATGGAGGAAAAAGAAGTTATTGTGCAGATGTACTTGTGGCCAGAGGACTGTGAATATGTGAGAGGCACAACTAGGCAAACATCCAAGTCAGTGGAGAAGGAAGGAGAGGATGTGCTTCAGGCAACAGAGCTGGAATTCTCCTGCAGCCTCTGAAGAACATGGTGAAGCAGCTGTCCCCCTGCAGCCTATGGAGGCCAAAGGGGATGCAGAGATCTAGCTGCCACCCATGCAAGAGACCCATTCCAGAGCATGTGAATGCCCAAAAGAAGGCTGTGAACCCATGTAAGCTCAGCTGGAACAGGCTCCTGGCAGGGACCTGTGGACACATGGAGAGAAGTCCATCCTAGAGCAGGTATTCCTGGTAGGACTTGTGACCCTGTGAGGGACACACACTGGAGCAGGCTGTTCTTGAAAGGAGTGCACTCCATGGAAAGGGAGCCACACTGTAGCTGTTTGTGAAGAACCATAGCTCATGGGAAGCATTCATGCCAAAGAATTTTATGGAGAACTGTCTTCTGTGGGAGGGATGCCATGCCAGAGCAGGGGAAGAATTCCTCTCCCTGAGCAGTGTCAGGAAACCACCTGTGATGAACTGGCCATAACTCTCACTTCCCAACTCCTTGCACTGCTGTTGGGGAGGAGCTAGAGCCTGGGAAGCAGGCAGGGGTGGGGGGAAGGTGTTTTTAATGCTTGGTTTACTTTTCATTATCCTGCTATGGTTTTGATTGATACTAAATTCCATTAATATCCCTAAGAAGAGTCTATTTTGTCCATGATGGTAATCAGTGACTGGTCTCTCCTGGTCTTTACCTCAACTTATGAACCTTGCATTATATTTTCTCTCCCCTGTCCACTTGCAGAGGGAAGAGATAGAGCACCTTTGGTGGTCGCCCGGCATCTAGCCAGGGCCAACCCACCATGTGTCACATTAACTGGACAGGAGATTTAAACAAATAGACTATAATAATGCAAATCTTTTTAAATCTGACACAGGTGAGAGAAATCCAGTGTGAAAATTGTTCTTCAGTTCCTACTGAAGTAGAAAGAAAAACATGAAAAACCCAAATTGGTTTATCTCTGAATTTTTTTACCATTACAGAACATTTATTCTATTTTCATTACTTTCTGTACAATTTGTTTAAACTGTGCATTTGTCAGCATTCTGTGTGCAGTTGGTCTTGCCTGTGCAGTTTCTGATGTTATGAAATTACATATTTACTCAATGAAAATTATCCCACTTGAAAATGGCTTATTTTAGTATGATGATGTAGTTTTGATTTCAAGCTAAATAAGAACATGAATATTTTTCAGATTTTTTAATTATTTTTTTTAATGTTCATTTCCTTTATATATTTGATAGATTGTAATAGAGTAATGTGAAGCATACATTTTTGATCTGGTATTCTTCATTGAAACAAACTTTCTTTTGTTGTTCCACTTACCTTTTGTATATTATGTCAGTTTTTCCCCACCATTACTACTGGAAATCAGAAAAAAATAAAGCTCCACATTGCATATACTGTTTTGTGAATTTGGATTTCTCATATCAATAAGTATTGAATATGTATTTAATATGCTGCATTAAAGAGTCTTGTTTCTAGCAGGTGACTGGCCTAGAATTAATTTCTGTGTTCCCAGTGAGGTAAAACCTCAAACCTAGTGTCTTCAGCTATTGATCATGTGCATACAGGAGCAGAGCAGAACATTCAGTTTTCCCACTCAGACAAGTGGTGCTTAGCAGCATGTCAGAGAACTATTCCAGGAAATCTTTCTGGATATAAGCTGATATAATTTACAGGTCATTAAAATCAACAAAGTGGTGTCAGAGTATCAAGCACCATCCTTTAGAAAATGCCAAATGGGACAAAATTTCACTAAGGTAAAGATATTTCTTTCCACTGAAATTATGAGTCACTGTATTGAAAACTACAAGTGAAGTCTTTCACTGGTGAAATTTACAATACATTTGCCATGGATTTTTTGTGAAATGAAGTTTTCTCCCTCACTTCTTGTTCCAAGCTCACAGCTGTCCCTAACAGAACTGAGTCCTGGAGCATTAAAGAGAGCTGAAAATCCAGCACTGCAGTTTCCTCACCCTTGTAGATGAGGCTGAGTCTAGCAATATATGTAAATAGCTTTCCATATGTAAAGCCATATGTAAACTTCTTCACAGCCAGGGATAATAAAAACGTTGCGGGGACAAATTACTGATGTATTCAGTTTGTAGGTATGGAGAAGTGCATACATTTTTAACCATAACTTGATTTGTTATTGATGTTGCTCTGCGCTGCATTCAGAGAAACCTGAAGTAGAATTAAATCTAAAATAATTTATTCTATTTCAGTCAAAAAGATAGCTGCACAACCAAGCTACAGATTTTAGTTAGATGTTATTGTTGATTATGAAATATTCATCACTTCTTCAAAGGTTGCACATGGCTTAGAAAATGTTATTAAATAAATTATAAATCCTCTTCCTAACTGCATTTTTGATATGTCTTTACCTGATGCATTTCTTAGTAGCATTGTTATTATTCTTCACTTAGATTTAGCTGAGACAGCATAATTTTGTTTTATTGAGGTGTTAGTGAGAATTCTATAACCATTTGCTTTTGTACCAATGTAAATAACCGCTGAATACAAATCATGCTTTTGTTTTCTATTCCCTGTGTATGGCTGCAGCAGTACTTTCTTCTCCCTACATCCTCCAATTGTAGTGTATACTAGTGGTTACATGTGCCAGTAAGTATTATCACTGGGAGAGAATAAAATAAAATGTCAGCTTTTAAACCTGCAGAAATAAATACTTGAATTAAGTGAATTTCATGGACATAGCAGAAGTTCTTAAAACAAAGTGGAAGAAATATCATCAAATGATGTATTTACGGCTGGAGGAACTGTGGCACCAGCAGCTGGAATCAGGAGCAGCTAGACATTCAGGCCTCCATTCATCAAGGCCTCACTTCACACTCAGAGATGTGTGGAATACCAATACAAACCCAAGGTTGCAAAGGTCTAGAAATCAACAACTGCTTCAGAACAGGTAAACAGTCAATAAAGACTAACAGTTTTCCAAAGCCTGCAGTGAAGTAGCTCAAATTTGAAAATGATTCTTGACAGCTTTTCTACACAGATTCTTATGTTTGACTTTATGACAGAAAGCCTTTTGATAGTTCATGTACTAACAATAACAACACGAATCTCTGCAGTTTTTGCTGAATTGCCAGAGAGCTCAAGCAGATAAAATAAATCTTACCTTCAGAAGACATAGCAATGGGCCAACCCAAGCAATTCTGAACTGGATGAAAAAAAAACCCATGAAAACTTATCATCAGTCTTTTTCCCCCACCAAAATGAAAAATCACTGATGAGAAATACTGCTTTAATGTCATGCCTACACAAATTTTTGGACTAGGTTAAAAGACAATGGGCAATGCAATATTCTTTTCTCATTATATGTGAGATTTTCAACTTATGGTGGTGAAGTAATTAATTATTCCAGTGATACATTTTCATTACTAATCAAAGACTACATTTTCCTGCTTACATTTCAAAACAGCTTATGTATTTTAAAAACCCCCCAACATTTATCTTTTTTTGTTACCACTAAAACTTAAGAATTGCTTTTCTACTAGGAGTGAAAATCCACCCACCTTCCTAAAGAAATCTTGTCACTGATTTGCAATGTCCTAAATCCCTATGGTGAAATGACTTGCTTTCAATAGTTTCAAAGCTACTGCTGGTTTATATTGAAGTGGGTTAAAATAAGTACTGATTCTTTAAGAAATAAAAATGTCTCCGGTGTATTAGAAAGTATCCCAAACCACTTTTTGCCATATGGATAAACTATGCTTAAACAAATTCTT
>NW_008667469.1:0-32504 GCF_000695815.1 Acanthisitta chloris | reverse complement strand
TTTTACAATAACAATATTGTAGTTTAGCATACTGGGATAGAACAGCATGCTAGACAAATACAGTTGGAACAAGAACAAAATATTAAGCCTAACATCTGAAATACGTGTGGATTTGAACCCTGCAGCAATAGATTGCCAGAAAAATAGTTAAGAATTTCTGTAACATTCTTCCCTTAAGGATATCAAGTAGAATGTGATCTTGCTGCAAACACTTACCTAAATCTTTTGCTCTTACAAAGCAGAGAAGAAAACTGGGAACTAGCATAATCTATGGGAAATCAGAATTTCCCTGGGATGCTCACTGTTGGTCAGAGGGGTGCCACGTTGCTGTTACCTTTCAGTCTCTTGCTGGAAGAATCTTTTGACAAAGATCAGCTTCATAACACCCATTTTGGATACAGAGATTTATCCAACATAGAAATATTTGCTTTTATAGTGTGCATTTTCTCAACTGGCATACCATCAAGATAGTCAAAGCCTGTCACAGCTGTGAATAGCTTGCCTGGCTTTGCATTTGTAGCTGTCACTATGAATTCAACAATCAAAAAAAGGGGACAGAGTATCTGCGCAGACTCTAGGTAACAGAAGAAGCAAACCTTTTCTGAGGGTCATTTCTCTTTCACCATTTTCATGTCTCTGAAAACCCTTGATTGCAAACCATTTCCTAGCAGCAGTCTGAACAACAGTAATCCAGGAAAATATCAGCAGGAGTAACTGGAGCTTTACACAAAGCTTGGGGAGGGGGAACTATCAAACACAAATATAAAGCAATAAGGCTTGAACTCTTTCAAGAAACACTGCCTCATATGAACAGTGAGAAATTCAGAAGCTACTCATCTAGACTGTCTGAAAAGTGCTGGGGACTCCAGAAAGCAAGCTGTCTTTCTGAATAAAAGATCTAGTCATTAATGGAAAGAGTTGACTTCAGCAGACAAACTCTATTTTTATTGTTCAGTTTCTTTTTCACCGTTCTGTACATCCATTGCCTTTAGAACTAAATTTTTTCAGGAATCAAACAGTGTAGAGGTTTACCCATAATTCAGTTATGGTGTATTTGATGTTCTTGATATAATAGAGATTAATATCATTAGTACAAGTCTGCACATTCAGGTGAATTCATATGTGTTCTTGCTACTGTGTTTCAATTACTGGATGCGATGTCAAATGTTTTATTGTCTATGTTAGAAGAAGTAATATAGAAATTTGTTTCATAAATACTCTGTAGAAATAAATAGAGATGCAAGTCACATTTGAGAAACAAGGGCAAAACTTCCCATGGGAGAAAAGGGAAAACGGGACATGCTCTAAGGCATGTGCAGTTATTCATCTGTGTCATTAATATTTTTATAGAGTTCTTTAAAAAGTTTGTTGCTGGGAATAATAAAAGAAAAAATTGTCACATTACTTCTTATCCAGTCATCTGCACTTTACTGCAGCTTTAAATTTCATAAAATCTAGCTTCAGAATTAAAAAATTCTTTTGGTATATTGATGTACACATTTCAGGGAAGAAACACAAGATGACCTGCTTCAAAGCTCTGGTCAGTGCAGGGCCATCTCACACAAAAAAGAGAGTTTGCATCTTATAGTGACCCAAATCTGTTCATGTTCTTCCTATGTATGGCATAAAATGTAGATTATCAGTTACAATACAGGAGAATTTCAGAAGCACTTGTATGAACAGAATTTACCCTGTGCTAAAACCGAAACAATTATTTTCTCCCTAAAGTTTTCATGAAGAAAAAAAATAACAAAAAGGTAATTCACTTTTAGCTATATCTAAAGTGAGCTTGTGAAATGTGAAACAAAAACAGTCAACTTTTTCATTAATCCACAATTTATAAATTCTGTAACACTTTTGTTTGTTTGCAATGATTTAGACATTATGTTTTAGTTCTTACCAGGTAGTTTAGGGACACAAAATGTAGCATAACAAATCTAGAACCTCAGTTTCTTGCAGTCTTGAGGAGTGGAGTGGTATAGATAGAAAATATAGAAATTAAAGAATATTCTTTATTTCACAGATTTAGTACTCAGAAATTTTGAAAATCGTATCCCTTCAGCAATCAAGCCCCACTACAGTGGAGTTCTTAAAGTGTCTGAGTACCTGCTTCTTAGCATATAAAAGAAACAGGGAATATATTAGTGAATTTATTGATATAATTATAGAAAAAATGCTACAAATACTAAGAAGAAAATTCTACAATAGATTTAAAGCTGATGTTTACAAACTGGCAGCTCAGAGTTCTGGCCTCTGAGCATGACTGGCTCAGAGAGGCCAGTCATGCTCAGAGGCAAACCAAGGTCTGGAGGATAACCATGGCCAAGAGGGATGGTACTCTTAAGAGCAGACCAAGGTACAGACAAAAGGTTATACAAAAGAAGCTAATCCCTGAAATATGGCATAAAGGGACAGAGAAAAGAGCTGAAAAAAACCCAACTTGAAATACCCACCATACAAATGCTCACAGAAATGAACACATTCTACATTATTAGATACTCACTGATAGAGTCATTGATAGTCTTGCAAATTGCTGTTGCAAAAGCAAAACAAAGTTTGGTCCTTTCAATCCAATAGCTGTGTGAGCTGATGTCTTCGACTTGCAGGTAAAAATTCTATTTTTTTTCTCTTCATTAACATAAACAGTCTATTAAGTTCCGAATTCCAGTCAAGTCTGAAAAAACCCAAAGTATTTTCTGATAATGCTGCAGGAGAAGTATAAAGGCTTTGAGAATGTGTTAGTGAAGGAAATAGGAAAAATGAATGTCTTTTTTTAATGTTCTTTTCTTTAGACTCAATTTATTTCATTTTATTAAATGATATTTTTAGCTGCAAATTAATTTCATTTGCAGACATATTTAATAGGCAACTGAGTGCCAGAATTTATTTCCATTTTTGCACTGAATGACTTGGAATTCAGTTCTTTTATTTCTGGATGCATGAATATGATTTGAAAGGTGCTGGATGACAGAGGATTTTCAATTTTCATACAAAATATGAAGCCATCGATACACTACTGATCGCTTCAAGGTTCAGGATCTGGAGAGCATCCAAAATTATCTGAATTGTGCATTTCGGGATTTTTATTATAGCAAGGGGGAAGAACAGACAGCAGAGTTGAAAAAAAAATGACAGAGTCTCATGGAGATTGCTGAGGGTTGTGAACATAAACTCTGAATCCACATCATTAACTAAGAAAGGCAAGAAACCACAAAAAAAGACAGAGTCCATCCTTAAACCATTCTGAGATTATAGGAAAAAAAGTAATTTACGTATAAAATGAAATACTATAATGCACATTCTTTGACCATAATTCCAGCAGTGACTTTCATGATACAAAGTGACCTCTCCTTCATTTAAATCACACCCCCTGGGATCTGCCGTACCTTCTAAACCATACTCATCCTTCCAGATGGGCCAGTCTGGATTATCAGGCACTAGCAGTGGTCAAGATCATTTTCCCTCAACCCTGTTGCATTTCTGCACTCCCTTTGGGTGTCTGTCTATGGGGCAGAGCACAAAGGTCCAACCCCACATCTCATCCCAATTTTATCTTCTGGTGGCTGCAGTCTACTCTCTGCACATGGTGCTTTCAGGATACAAGGTCTCCTTTGTTGGAAGCAGTTCTCTGCTTGTCCCATTCAGCTGTCTCCCAGATCCCCCTAGGGATGTTCTGGGATTCTGATGACCTATAATTCCCTGGGTGCTGCCTCCTGAGGAGGGCAGGAAATTCACCCAGGAGCAAGATGCATCAGGTTGGAATAGATCATGTCTCTCTAGGGCGACACATGACAGGGGCTTACTGAAAAAAATCGCACAACCCTTCTTTCTGCTGCACCTCAACAAGAGGGCTCAACTTTGAAAAACTCTTAAAGGCCAGCTGTATGCTTGACTTTTGCCTCCACCAATGTGCAAACCATATGCACTTCATCTTGGAGAGGGAGCTTGTCCACAGAGCATGCCTCTGACTCATGGAAAGGTTATATAAGCCATCGACTCTTGCTGTAAGTTATGACATTTATTTTGTGAAGTTAACCTTTAATACACATTACAGACCTAGAATTTCCAGACATAGCATCTGACAAGAATAACACAACTGGTTTATCTGTATCCCCAAAACAAGTCAATGATCCAAACTCACCATTGTAGACTTTAGAGAATTCTTCTTTTCCATTTACAGGCAGAAAGTAGGGTGGAAAGAGGGAGCTACCAATGTTGTCTGCTGGTCTTTCAGTGGAATGAAGTTGATTAAATTAGTTCAGCTACTGGTTTTAGTTTAAAAACCCTACTTAATGCTTCAGAAGAAAGCTAGAAAGCTAACAGCCATAAACTCGTGTCATTTGTTCAGGTATCCCCTTGATACATAGAAAGCCAAAATTTCACATATAAGAGAAAAATTTGTCTGTCCAGGTGTAAATTAAAGTGAGGAGGGGAAAAAAGATCTTTTTGTGACATTTTTGCAGAAAAGCACTCTTCCAAAGCATAGGATTTCATTGTTCATAAGTTACCAATACAGACTGCCTTGGATCCTTAGCAAAGAGCTTCGGGCTCTGTTTCACTGTGAGATAGGGACTGAAAGATGTTATTTATTCTTTCCCCCTGTTCCGTGTCTCTGAATCTCTTTCTTTCTATGAATGGACTGTGAGTACCTTATTCACTGCTAGGGCCTGTGACAAGAAATTCTATTATGAAAGTTAAATCAATTACCTCTGTCTGTATAAGCCTCTCTGCTAATGTCAGAGCATCATCTTCTCTCAAGTCACTCACTGGTCTGGAAGATGGGGGCAGGAGACCTGGTTTCGAGGGAGCATTTACTAACAGTCACAAAAGATGCTATCATCTTCATTGTGATATTCATGTAAACCACTCAGTGGCTGAACTGGTCATTGAATTTCCTTTAAGTTCTCTGTTTGGACTTGTTTCCCCATAATGCTGCCATCCATATTCTCCTTAAAATTTATTACATATTTACTGTGAAAGCATTCAATTCCATTCCAGACTGGCTTCACTAAAGATTTGATACATGCCTAATAGGACACTGCTTCTCAGATGAAGAAATGAGACTAGAAGGAAGCAACACAAGCACACACATAAGAGAGCAAGAACTAGGCAAGAACTAATGTTAGGTGATATTTTCAAATGGAAAGACAATCAGAGAAGAACTATTTGGATAAGACTAGTGGGAGGGGGGAGGGAGTAGGAAGGGGGATAAATGATCAGAACATTAACAAGCTTGTCACCTAAAATGAGGACTACACTGACAAGAGTACAGAGATCAGCATCACACCCTAACTCTTGAAAATACAGAGATGAATGCTACAGCTTTGTTGCTCTTTTAAACATCAGAAGAATCAATGAAAAACTGCCTGCTGGAAGCTTGGAAACTTGCTGAAAATTTTTCTTCCTTTCCACTGATGAAAAACAACCAAAGACAAACAAACAAACAGAAAAAATAGAAAAAAGTAGAGCACAGCTGACTACAGCCTGAGAGTGGAGATTCATCCATAGAATTTCCCACACTTGGGGCAGTTCCACCAATATCCTTCCACTTACATCAACAGAAATGCGAGAGGTTTGTGCATGTATTGAAGAACTTATGTATAGCCATGTCATAGCTATTTGAATGGGCTACAGCCCAGCACTTCAGATTTCTGAAGAAAATAGATTTGAGAAAAGGAATTGATTGAAATCAAAAATTCTTGGCTGATGCCTCTTTCAGTGTGTCATGGGAAAGGATGGCTTCTGCATGAAAAAATGTATTTGATAAGGTGTAAGCACTCTGTCACTTTTGGATTTGTCCCTCTGCCCCCTACACATGCACAGAGACACATACTTCCTCTGCACTGCTCCTGGCCGCTCCAAATGCTTATGCTAAGTGATTTCATAGTTCATGGCTTATGCCTGTTTCATGCACCCAAGCAGCTATCAAGTTAAGAGAAGTTCCTTCAACATCTTTTGTTTCTTGGCAGGAATTTCTTTTCCAGGCAAGCAATATGTGTTGTATCATCTGTAGGGGATTTTTTTCTGTTTTCCCCCCACTTGTAAGTCTATATAAGCTGATGCTGGAGTAATGTGTTTTATCCTACATAATTTGGGAGGAAGAAGGCTTCAGCAAGTTTTCAAAGCATCTTTTCACTATATTTTTAAAGTTGCCTTTAATTTAATATATTTGCTCTTTTTGTTTTCTCTTTTTCAATTTTCTTCTGCCCTTCCCATAATTTTCTTTCTAATCATTTCTAAAATGTCATCAGTTGCCTTCTAAAATTAATTGATCTCCCACTGTTTCCTCACTTTCCTGTTCTACATTTACAAGATTCATATTTCCACTTTCTCCCTGTAACTTTGTCCTGTGGAACAAATAGCTTATTTGATATGGTGGTTTTTCTTCACATCTTGGGGCACTTTGGCTGAATTTGTGTTACGACACTGTAGAGCTCTGTTATCTCAATGTGCATTGTAACTTTCTGAAGAGCAGTGCACACTGAATACGCCAGGAGCCTGGACTTTACAAGATCAGAGAACTCCTGCTTGACAGAACTCAGGAGTCAGCCTTCTTTTTTTCTGAAAGTTTCACAATCTGTATGAGTTTATTTTAAATTAACTTATCTATGAAGATTCCATAAGAATTTGGAAACTTAGTCTTCTGAATATACAGGGGTTGAATTCTTCAGAAAACTCTGTCCATTAACACCACAAACGGAGTTTCATTGTTTCCACTACACTTTCCTGAAAGCCAATACATCTGTAAGTCTTCAGAAAGTGGTATACTTGCACTAAAACAATGTAATTGCAAAAGCAAACCACATGTTAAAAAATCCACAAAAAATCATGCAACAATAATCATGGGACTGTGTCTTTAGAGACGCAATGTAACTAAGACAGCAAGATGATGATCAAAGAGTAGCACAGTAAAATACACCAAAAGTTCTTTTTTTCCTCTTTAAAACTGAATATAATACTCCTTTTACACACACTTATATCCTAGGTTTAGTTCATCATATCCATATGTGTGGTACTTAATTTTGTATGCGTGCTGTAGACTGAAACTGCTGTATAGATGGTTCCAGGTATAGCTTGAGAAGTCTACACATAATCTGATCTTTTATTTCAGTGGAGTTTTTCTGTTTATATATCACATGCCTGAGCCTATATCAGAGTCTTTGTTCAACTGAAATCTGAACATTTTCTAGGCTGGGCTATGCTGAAATTGCAAGACGGTGTAGTGAGTTTGTTAACTCTAAGTTCGGCTGCGTGCATTTCAAAACAAGAAGTGGACACACCACTCTCCAGTTACAGGCTGTAACTTTTGAAGTGCTGGCCACAAGGAGTCTGCAGAGTGCATTAACCTCCTTTCCAGTTGAAGTGGCCTTCACTGCAGCATGTACTATGAAGTACCCCTTCTCTACTGATGAGGGTTGCCATGGTACATCCTATGACTGCAGAACCCCACAGTGTGGTATGTGTGAGTGGTGTGGTGTGCACATCCTGCAGTGTGGCATGCTCAGGTCAACACTTCTGGCTTGACACATCAACAGACAGCTCCAAACAGATTTCTCTGTAATGTTTGTTCTGCTGTGAATTGATACACACTGCTCTGTAATTTGCATATAAACAGAACATCAGCCTTCTATAGGAATTGGACTGACCTATTACTGTTACATGAAGTACATTTACTAAACACTGTTTCTTGATATTTTGTAGAATGCTAAAAGTAGCCATAATTACTGATTGCAAAATCTAATTTTATGCTTGAATTAAGCCACTGCACAACATTTTTTATAATTCACAAGACAGTCATTAATTATTTGGCAAATTTATACACTGACATTTGTTATATATATTTTACAAGAGTTTCTGGCAATGATGTCAGAAAGGTAATTTCAGTAACATCTCTCACAATTTTCAACATTCTTTTAAGCAAGAGTCTCATTTAAAATTATTGATTATTCTGCCTGAAGAAAATTCCAGGATGGATTTGTGCATTACTGCTATAGACTTTCCTGAATGGCCTGATATGTGATCATCTGAGGTCACATTTTTTGAGGAATTTTTTGCAGAGATCTCTATCTAATAAATCAATACAATGCTCTTAGCCTCCAAATTGCAAATCTTTGCAAACTTAAAACTTCACCTGCTTGAAACCACACAACCACATTTAGAGGAAGAATAGATCATGTATTAAATCATTTATTAGGAAAAACATTTACTTTTTCTTCACTAATAACCTAATAGAGACCTACAATAACTTCAATCAGTTATATACGGAACAAAACAATTTATATATGTGTAGATGTGCTTTTCTGTTCTGTCTTATTAGAGTCTATACAGCATATAATGCCTTTTGTATACAGAAAACATAATTAACAATCATATATTTCAAAATACTCTTCTGAATTAGTCATTTACCCAGAGAAACAAGGATGCCTCCTAGGCTGATGTTATTAAAAAGTGTTAATGAGATTTCCCCTTAATAAGTATGAGAGCTCAGCAACCAGCAAAGGGTATGTATCCTTGGAAGAGAAAAAAAGTTATTTTGTAACCTATAAGACTATTTGAAACTGATTATCAAAGAAAACTTGATAGTCTATTTAAGATTATGACTCTCAATTTGGGAATTTAAATTAAATATATATTTAGATACAGAATCGAATGCCAGAATTACTGGAAGCTATGAGGTTCTCTATCAATTAAGTCAACAATTGGATGCCCTTGTAAGTTATCTGAGTAAGATGCTGAGATAAGAATGAAAAAGTTTGCAGGATTTTTTATCAGTCAGTTTGTGAAAAATCTCTCTTCATGGTTTATCGTTTTTAACAGATGTGAGTTATGATTGTAGCTGAGTTATGGAAGTCCCAAATTATAGGTGAATGTTCAAGAGTCCATGACTCCTAAAACCATAAAGATTCTTCATGGAATAATTACAGGGAAGGGTTGAGTTCTACTTTTAATCGGAAATATATTTAAGCCTGCAGTGCAACTCAATGAAATGGAAAAATCACTTGCTGACAAAAAGGTCAACACATCCAAATCACCTGTGCTCATGCAGTAGAGAGCTCTGTTTCCATATTATTGGGAAACATTGACTCTGTCTTCAAGGATGCTATCCAAATTTACAGAATTCTTTGAAAATTTCATGGTAGCAGACAATGACAGCCTGTAATAGGAAAGAAAGGAAGGGACAAAAAAATAGATTTGTTGAGGTTAATCCACAGCAAGAACAAATGCACATCCTTGGACAAAATGTCTTAGCAGTTATTATAATAACAATCATTACAATAACAGTCACAAATCAGAGCCAAAATTTCAGACAGGGTCCATTAGTGAAAAGAAATCCTGAACAGCTCCATAAAGTACAAAAAAAAAAAAAATGGATTTATGAAACAATAAAATGTGAAAACATTCAATTAGTTAACCAATGACACAAACTTTCATAGCATTCATTACAATAGGACAGGTATTTAGAATCTGAACTGGGTAATATGAGTGTTCGAAAATCTTTTCAAACAGATGTTTCAAAAGCTTTTCAGTAACACTTGACCCAAATATCCATTCCAAAGTTTGTATCATAACTTAAAAATTAAACATTGTATTGTAACTTTAAAAATTAACATGGGATCGTTTTTTCTTGGAAATTTAAGTTCAATATTTTTAATTGGCATTATAGAGTTTGAAAGGCATTTAGGTTTTCTCACATATTATGTGAGCACATATATTGGTTATTGGAGTAATCAGCAGCGAACTGCAAATGTACTGTTTGGGGCTCCCATAATATTGAAGAAACAGGAGTCTTATTGCTCAGCAGAAATGAAAATAGCAATAAATTATGAGTATAGCATCACTTCTTGTATTTTGATATGTACTTGATAAGCATTTGGAGCCTAAAACTGACAGATAAAAATTTATCAGTGAATTAAGAAACAGAAGACCACTGTGTTCTATTCAGTTTGACATCCTGTGTAAGAGGTCACAGATCTTCACTCAGAAAAATACATATTGGAGATATGAATACTAGAGAATAGAGATTTATTATGTTGTGACACACAGATGATTTTGCAAGGACAGAAATGTCAAAGAATATTATATTAGCATGTGATATATATTACCAACACACAGATTTTTTTTAAAGTTATTAACGCACAGTTGCACTGCCATGGTCATAGTTCATGGTAATTAATGCAAATCTTATTAGCCAAAAGAAGTCTTGTGATAGTTTTGACCCTGAGAAAAAAGAACTATTTATACTCACAGGCATGACCTATAGTGAAGGTAAAAGATATAAAGAGGCAATAGTAATCTCAGGATGAATTCACACCATTCCAACAATGGCATGAAGAAAGGACGTAATGAAATTGGCTGACTAACCTGGGTCTGCATTAAGGATCTGATTGGGATGATGGAATAAACCAGAACTACTTTATCTTATCAGGCTTTATAAGACAAAACAAGCCTGCAGGAGTAGAACTGTAATATAGTTCATAAGCCAGCTGGCCATAATCACAGCGAGTTACAAATGGATTAAGGACCAAATGAGTGTTCTGAAGAGGAAGGAACATAATGTCACACTTGAAAAAGATTATCAAGAGCTTGACATTCAGTATTTGTTCTGAGAAAGCCTGTATCATTAATCTCATAGATATGGCACAAATACATTTGGCATTGTGTAAAAACACAAATCTGCATCAGACAATGAGAGAATTGTTGGAAGGTTATTTGGGTACTACAAAAATATTTTTCCCATAGTGCATTTTCATTTGAGTGTGCTTCTATGAAATTATAATAATTAGGGTCAGATATTTTGCTACAAAATTGAAATTAGATTGCCTTAATATAATTTACAATGTCAGATTCTGGGTATTAGTTTTTACCAACTGCCAGGCAGAATTAGTGCATTCTGACAAATGAAAAAAATACTGTACTCAGAGTTCTCTAAAACTAACCATGGAGAAACCACAGGGTTTGCTGCATCAATGAATGGATACATTTATATGCCATTTTATTATTTTTTCATTTACCTCCTTACCCCCACACCATTTTGACTGAAGCAAGCAAATGAACACTCCTTGCAGGAGAACTGAGTTCATGACTGTCACAAAACACTGGAAGTCAGCATGATAATGAGCCAATTTGTGTGGAAATGAACTCATTAATGCTAATGTTTTGCTGACTCCCAACTGAGTCATGAACTCCTTAACAAAAATCAAAACAGAAGAAGGAGGGGAGGTTCATGAATTTTGAAAGTGCTGTGTGAAGAAACAAACGTGCGTCTTCCTTATTCATATTCCAAATTCAGTGATCTACCCCGTGCTCTGATCATCCAGTCCCAGAATATACTTTGGGGAACATCAATTTGTACAGAAGATCTCAGAGTTGAATTGCAGTAATACGCATTAGGTAGAAAAGAAAGTATTGATTGCTTCTAATTTTTAATTCTTTCCCAACAAAACACTCCTTTGCTTTCAAATAAATAGGCTTTCCAGCCTGAATAAAATAGTACTTTTAATATAAGAAATCTCAAAATCAGTTCCACAAGATATTGATTCTCACACAATACTTCAGATAGATGCACAGATCTGTCCTTCATGCAAATGATGTTTTCACCAAGGTCATTTCCTGGTGGGGTATACCAATATCAGAAGTAATTTCTATACCCAAGCCATATATTTCAAATTCACCATTTATTTTCTTTAAAATAAATCCACAAAATAAATTTTAAAAACCCCCTAAATAACCTCAAAACAAACAGGGATCAGCTGAGGTCTGCAATAATGGTAAAACATAAAGTTTTGTTGTCTCAGAGGAGTATTGAGAGTTTTATCACTTCAAGTGCAAAATTTTAGGAAGCTTCTGCTGCAAAGCGTATTGGAAGATCAGGAGTTCAAAAGGTATGTGCAGTTCAGATAATCATCTCAACTCTTAACTCAGAAAGATTAGGCTGTAAATCTTGCTCGACTGCTTGAATAAGGAAGTGCAGAAGTGCATCACATGAAGCTACAACTGTTTTATGGAGATTAGAATATATTTTTTAAGACTTATGAAGAGAAATTTGCATTGAATTTAGTTTTAAAGACTATTTATTAGCTTAGGCTAAAATGATAAAGAGCCCAATTGACACTTAATAATTTATAATTATTTTATCTACACTAACTCATACTTAAAGCTCTATTTAATTAAAATTTTAGGAAATCATTCTTCTTGATGATACAAATTACTTCAGTCAAAGTTGCATGAACATTTATTTTTATATAGGACCATGGTCAGTGCAATTATATTTCTTTGTTTCTGAGCTAGCAAAAATATACATCTTTTATTTCCTAACAAATAATCATGATTTATAAAAATAATTTTCTCACTGTGACAGCTATGTAGTGATACTATCTTTTAGAGAATCTACTCAGTAATTTTTCTTGCATTTTTTTTTGTTTTGCTTGTCTTGGGTTTTGAGGGGGGGAGTTTGTGGGTATTTTGTTCTGTGCTTTTTGTTAAATCAAAACACCTTGAGTGGACCAAAAGTATTTGACTTCATATTTGAAGTAAGATACCTAGGAGCATGACCACCTCCTAGCCTAAAACTTAGCACTATCAAGTAGTTCTTTATCTTTTATCTAAGGTAAAATATTTCTTGTCAGCTTAGAAATTCCAAAATTATCAATTCGTTGGTGATCTGAATAAAGATTAAGCAAGTTAGTTAGTAGAAGTAAATGACAGTGATATAATTACATAAAATTTCTTTTTTTTTCTCCTGTGATTTCTTTAGGCTAGTTTTTAATGATTGGTGCATCACTGAACTGTTACGCTGCTGAAAAGTTGCTCCAGAAAACATTCTGACTCTGCAGCATAGCTCTGAGATAACTGAGCTAACATTAAGCAATTATGATGATAAAGTGGTTAAAGACACACATCCAGACCTCCATAAAGGACATTCTTTTCATTAACAAAATAATTCATTTTATTCCAATGGAGGTATCTTTATACTACTGTGTTTTATTTACATACCTGAGAGGTATATGTGGCATACTTATTCCTCTTCATCTTTCACTCTAAATGAGTAATCAAATGGCAACTATATTTGCACCAATCAACACTACCCTTTTAAGCCCATGATCTACTCCCAGGATCCCTGTTTTTAAGGCAGGCTCAACAACAAGCAAGTTGCAAATCATGTAAATTTTACTGAAGACTTACAGATACTCCTTGCCACTCCAAAGACTTTTTCTGGAAACTTGGGTTTCCCCATCCTTTGCATCATGTGACAAACGATCAGAAGAAGTAAAAACACCTAGTTAAAAGTTGCTAGTGTACTGCAGAGAGTAGCAAGCATAGTTTGCATCCTGTTCTCTGTCCACCTTCTGTTTTAAGGAGAGGGAGATTTTGGAAACAGCAGCAGTATGATAATTTTGGCAGCAATAACACCTCCCAGAGTGGAGACTGGAAACAGCAGCAGTATGATAATTTTGACAGCAATAACATCTCCCAGAGTGGAGAGATGCACAGGGTCACCTGCATGCAAAAAAGGTTTACTTATGAGCAAATACTATCAAGAAATACTTTTTCCCTAAGAAGTTCTCATTGTAATTCTGACTGTTAATACCAGATGAATATGTGACCACACACTTTATTCACTCAGCAACAGTCAGTAATGATCTGTTATCTTTGCATTATTTTCTTCAAGTTCTGCTCATATGCTCTGTGCCATTCAGTGTTTGCAGCACAGAGTGAGTGGAATAAAGGTTAAATTTCATTTCTGTGAGCTTCTGAATTCTACTGCATTTCAATGGAGATTCACCTGCACATAGAGCAGTTGATCTACACACAGCTGGAACACGTTGAAATATAAAATGTTATTTCAGTGATCAATTTCTCCCTTGTGCAGAGAAATATGTTCCAGATAAGCTTCAAAAACACATACTTTAGCATCAGAGCAGATACAGCAGTTTATGCAGGTAGATAAAAGAACTATAATAATCATGTTATGAGAAGTTATATCACAGATGGAATTTCTTTGAGTATTTAGGCTTTTATTTATAATCTTCATAAATCACCTGAGCAGACAATTCAACTTTTAAAAGCTTTAACTTGCTGACAAGACAAAACTGCAAACAGTGAAGAAAGTAGAATCAAGAATTAAGTAAGCAGTTCCCACTACAGAATGAGAAAGAAACTGGATTATTATGTGCCCCACATGACTAATATCATACTAAAATAGTATTGAGATATCTACAGAAAGAAAATGAAAATCACTGCTACCTTAAAGAGAAAACAATTGAGATAACGTTAAAGCAGAAACACTATGTGCTATGAATGAGCATTTTGCTCTGTAACCCAGAGAAGTTTTAGTTAGGTTCATCTGTCTGCCTAGAGACATTTTCAGGATATATACAGAAGCCTGCTGTGTGACAAAGGGAGAATGAAATGCATGGCAGTACGATGCAGGTGTGGTACAAATTTGTGACTCAAATTGGGTTAGGAAAGAGGATAAAAATAATTTTCATGATTACCATTAACATAGAGAAGTTGGAACAGACAGAAAAACTAGAACAGCTTTGTCTCTGTCCCTTCTACCTGCTCGCAAAGAACAAACATCTGACTGTCTGACACAGGCTATTGTCAGAAGAAAAACCCAGGAGAAAAACCTGGATTGGATTCACTGAACAAATAACTTTTTAACTTTAATGATTTTTCTGCCTATATTTAGAATAATTCAGATACTCTTCCTTTTTAAATACCTGTTTGTTTTCTGAACAAAACGTAAAATTGTTAAGGAATACATCTGGTCCAGGTGGCTCAGCTTGCAAGGTGCAGATTGAGATGCAGATTGATATGTAGACTGGGCTCTGGGCAAGAGCCCAAGATAAGAGGCCACGAACTGCCAGCCTTTAGGGTAACAAAGGAGGTGAAGATGGGTGATGAGAGGGACATTCCGATGACGAGGGATGTGACCTCAATGTGGATGGACAAGGAGCGGGGGCAGCAGCAGAAGGCTCTGGAGGAAGAATGAGACTTGCATGGGGGTAGCCCAGGGGGCTCTTGGCTGAGAGTCCCTCTTCGGAGGTACCAGCTCGGGCTGTTGACGTGTTACTGCGCCATGAATAAATTGTTTGATGAAATGAGACATCTGAGACTCTGCTAGGGGAAACCGAGGGATGCACCAGTAAGGAAACCTGATCTGACTGGGTGAGTGGGGTGTCACCAGAGCCACCCGCTGCAAAGGGGCTTCAGTCCAAGCAGTCAAACTCTGGCACTGGGACTATGACTGCCAGAGTCTTGTGAATGGTCAGCCTGGGAAGATTCCTTAACAAAATTATGTAATCAAATTGCTTAAACTAACTAACTAAATGAATCACACACCTCATCCATCTCTGGGGTTTGCAGAAACACAGGAACAAGCTTGAAAATATCAGAAATTACATTCCATTCACAAAAAGTGTATCCTTCTGAAACTGTTCTATAACTCCAATGGTTTGACGGGAAAATTAAATATTCACAACACTTTACAGAAACATTCAATTAAACAATTTTGTTTTCACTTAGAAGGTCACCCATCACACTCTCTTTGCCAATGCACCCATTTTCTTTGCCTTGTATCTAATTAATTTAAACTTGCAGTATATAGTTCTTGAATGGCAGTCCTTAACACATTTTTAAACTAAATATGATAATGGACAATCATACTGCTCTCTAAGGATTTTCCTATATAGGGAAGATCGTTTGCAGAAATATAGGGTGTAGATTTACAGCACAGTCATCACTTCTTATTAATTTCACATGCAAACACTCAGTGCTCTATACTCATGGGGTATTAGACCATACTTCGCAAGTAGAGTAGGAATTTTTCAGACAGGCAGCCAGTAGTGAATATAGACAGCACTGTAATTTGTTTTCTTATTTTATGTTCATTCATTTTCACTAACTTGTCTGTATAGGCAAACCTTCATATGTCAAATCAAAGAAATACACAAAATGCTTTATGGTGACTACAGAGGAAAGCAACATTGCTTTAAATATGTAATCCAAGAGGCTTTCTTGGGGGCACCAAGGCTGGAGGCATAAACTGGGAGAGGAGGTAGAGACTGTAGCAGTCTTGAAGTCTCTCCTAATGAGTCCACTATATGAACAGATTTAGTGAATGAAGTTGTGCAGGTCCAGATCCTTTTCATTGTTTTAGTTGCTATTATAAAATTAACTTCAATTTGTAAAAGGTTACTGCATACAACCTTATTTTATCTTTATAAAAATAAGGTTAAAAATTTGTCTATTCACTGTTGTGGAACTGGACAGTTTCTTTTGACTTTTAGCTGCAAAAATGGTCACCTCATCTTTTTGTCACACCCATATTTCTCTAAACATTATCATGTAATTTCTTTATCTGACAACAAGTACTACTCCCCATTCTATTCAAAGAATGTCTTTTTCTAGACTTGATTGTTGTACAAAGTGAGTATGTATACAATGAAAGAGGTCAGTGCTCAGCATGCTGGTATTCCACATCCCCCTTATAAATGCAACAAGACATATCTTGAAGAGTCTGTTTGGTCTATACCGCTGAGCTGTATTGGACAAGAATGGGTAGAAACGAGATTTTCCACAAACTGTGGACATCGTAGAAATGTCATCGTCTCCTCAGGGAAGTGCTCCAGGCCATTTATTTCACGTAAAGGTGGTCACTGTTTGACTGCACATTTTATACAATTGTCTGGTGCAATTACTTGTGGCAATTCTTGAGACTTTTCTGACTAACGTTTTCTTAACTTCTTTATGCCTGTACAGGCTTTCAGGGATCCTGATAACAGAGGATGTAGAGAAGGCAGAGTTATTGAATGCCTCCTTCTCATCAGCCTTCACTGATAAGACCAGTCTGCAGGGATCTCTGACGCAGGAGACTAGGGTAAATGAAGGTTGGAAGACGTTCCCTTGGTCAAAGAGGATTGTGCCAGAGAACAGCTAAACAAACAGCTAAACATCCACAGGTTCTAGGGCCCTGATGGGATGCATCCACAAGTGCTAAGAGAGCTGGTGGACATCATAGCTAGGCCACTTTCAATCATCTTTGAAAGGCCATGTCGATCAGGAGAGGTGCCTGAGGACAGGAAGACAGCAAATGTCACCTCAATCTTCAAAAAAGGGCAAGAAAGAGGACACAGGAAACTACTGACCAGTCAGCATCACCTCAATCCCTGGAAAGGTGATGGAATACCTCATTCTGGAGGCCATGGAAGACAAGAAGATGATCAGGAGTAGTCAGCATAGGTTCACTAAAGGTGACCAACCTGATTGGTTTCTACAATGAAACAACTGCCTGGATGGATGAAGGAAGAACTGCAAATATTGTCTACCTTGACTTCAGCAAAGCTTTTGACACTGTCCCCCATAGCACCCTCATAGGCAAACTAAAGAAGTGTGGGTGGGAGGAGTGGACAGTGAGATGGATTGAGAACTGGCTGAGCACCAGATCCCAGACGGTCATGATCAATGACACAGAGTCTAGTTGGAGTCCTGTCACCAGTGTTGCCCCCCAGAGTTCTATACTGGGCCCAATAGTTTAACTTGGAAGGGGGAAAATAGAGAGCTAGTTGTAACTGAATTTATAGATGTCCTTCATTCCTTCAGGAGTGTTCAGCTGTCTGAAGTTTATCACAGAAGCAACTGATCAAATTCCAGCAGGTTTCTTAAGTGATAGTTAAGGATTAAACACATAATCTAATTCACATCTTTCTTATGGATTTTGATGTCTAACACTGACAGTATTCTTCATCAAGGTTCCTCCTAAAGATCTATAATCCTCACAGATCATATTTCCATTTCAGCTCAGTTTTGCCTTTGAAATCTTCCTTAGCCTGGCATACCCAGAGGGTGTGGTAACAGATATCTATGCAGGCTCACTGTAATTATTCAATCCTTCCTTCCTTCATATCAAAACTAGTAAACTTTTCACAAGCACTAAAACTGTATTTCAAATGACAAAACTGTAGAAACAGAAAGGCCCATATTTGAACATAATATATTGATTCCCCGTCTGTCAACCTGTGCCATTCACACATACAGTCTTTATTCTCTCTTTCAGAAATTACCAGCAGGACTGTGATTTTAATGGAAGTTATGATGATAAAACTGTACACATTAAGAAAACAATTGGAATTTCAAACTATAAGTTGCACTTCTATGAGACACTGGGAATCACTTTTCCTCTAGTGAAACAAACCAGGAGGCTACTAGGTCTTTCTGAGTCTTTAATCTCATGCTATTTTGTATTTCTGAGTCATGATTTACTTCTTGAAATCACTTGCTGATGCTATTAAATCAGTTTAGGTCTTGCCCTGAAATGATGGCACTATCAATAATAAAATAGAGACTGTTTTTTTCATGTAAAATAAAAGCAGCAAATATAAACGAAAAGGTTTTTTTTTTTCTCCTCTTTCTACCACAGTCTATTAATGCAAATAGCCTAAAAAAACAAACAAACAAACAAATGAATATGTCAATAATATCGTGGCTTGATTTTTTTTTACAGTAGCCTTATAAAGAGAGCAACTTTTAGCATTGGTTAAAAAACCTTTTTCTTGTGCAAGGCTAATCACAGTTTGTTTTTTAATTGCTTCAGCAAAATTGCACCTAATAATATGTGATTTCCACAAAAGACTTCAAAATCTATCCATGAATAATTTGGCTTAATTTGTGAAACATTACAGTCATATTTCATACTCAATCATGGCCATTATGTATTCTTTCATTTTTTAGAAAACAATAAAGATCATTTTCTAAGGGCAAAGAGGAAAAAATCCCACTTGCTAATGAAAATTATTATATATAGTTATGGTAGAGCTCAGTTAAAGCTCTGTACAAGTGTAGAAAGAAGGGGTCAGAAGGTAATAGCATCAAGACACTGCTGTGGTCACAGTATTGTAATTACAGTTTTGTGTGCAGTCAGAATTACATGAGGTGACAGGGATTATAACTCTGAATCCTCCTCCTGTGTTTCTTAAATCACTCTGTATTCTGTAAATCAGAAAATGTATTATTTTAAGAATAATTAAGGGTTACACAGTTCTGCATCTGAATACCTCTGAACAAATTTTATATGCATTAAAATAATTGTAAAAGTTGTTATTTATCAGTATTAGAAGTGTTACATGAATAGCAGCTAATTAGTCTTGAGGAATGAAATCACAGCCTTACCTTCTTTTTGTATCTCTAATTTGAAAATTAATCCTACCAGTTTTCATGTCTGTATTTCTAATAAATAAAGAAGTATGGCTTAATGTATCTGGCCTCTATTATAGTCTTTTAGATAAGAGCTCTCTTTTGTAAAATATGGGGAGTGACAGGGAGATGACATGAACATCACTGTAACCAAGATTTTTCCCTTAACTTTGTAGATTTAAACTACCTAATTTTGAAATATTAAAATGAAGGAATCTATAAATCATGTGTCTTGTAAATCATTTAACATCTGGAGACTTTAAGAAGAGATGAAATTTAATTGTTGTTAGTGTCTATTCTAGAAACCACTGCATCAATGGGACTCAGCTTATTAGTTCCAGTAGATTTTGCATCAATCTCTAAACCACTCTAAAAAATCAGAAATTAAAATTTTATCCTAATGTTACCTTAATACTTTGTTTATGATCATTGTTTATTTTAAACTTCACAAATGAGATTAAAGTTTCATTTTTACCAAACAAATTCCATAGAACTAACTAAACCTTGACTAAGAGTTTGCTACAAGTGTTTCCATGAAACACAGAGTGTAAAATTCTTAGTCATTAAATGAGCAGTCATTACAATTGAGTGATAAAATGAAGACAATGATTTTGTATCAGAAAGTCACCTAACAAATAGGTATGTGCAGAGTATTCAATATACTGTCTTCCTACATCACAAGATTTACAGGAACCCCTGCTTGAGTAATTTTATGCTGATTCACTTGGGAAAACAGACCAGAATTAAAGAATAACAGGCTGTCAAATGAATTCTTCCTTTCCTTTAACATTTTACTATCTTCCAGTTCTCTGTAAAACAATATCTGAAATCAGAGAATGTGAATTATTCTTCTGTCTAGAGAATGACCAAGTTTATTTCTTAGTTTGACATAATTAATTTACTCATTAAATATTCTCAAGTGGAGGATTAGAATGACAAGGCTTGGCCTCAAGCATACTTCACCCTTTTGCTTTAAATCCTTGAAGTACCTGTACAAAATATTTCTATTGACAAGTTAGCTATAACTTAGGGAATAATGAAAATTTCAGAGAAATTAATTACAGCTTCCCATTCAGAGTTTGGCAAGAAAGAGTTCATTAGCATCTTTTCTCTCAAGATAGGGATTTGTAACAACTTACACATAAATAATTGAATTGTGGCATGGTACATGCAAGATCTGCTTTAATTGAGTTGTGGGTTTTTTTATTAAGACTGAAAGAAGGATTTTTGTTTTAAGGATTTTGAATTGACAGCTGCAGTCCTACATATTTTCCATCAAAACATATATTTTGAGTTTTGAAAAGTTAAGATTTTACAAAAAAGGCCAGTTTTATAAAAGCTGAACTTCTAAAAGTCGTACAAGAGGTGGGAGTTGTCTAGAGAGCCTTGGCTACAGAACTGAATGACAGCCTCAAACATAGGTACAGTGGCTTTCCATGGGACACTGTGTTAACCATTCATTTGTCACAAATGTGCCTTATATATCGTCCTGGAAACAATTCCAGTCATTTTCAGATAGGAAACTGAGGCAAAGAGGAACTGATTTCTCAAGCATCACAAAAGCCTGTGCAGACTTTGAAACTAAATCTTGCCTAATTCAGCAATAGTCCTACTGTCCATCTGTCAGTTTCGGTCTGCCTGTCAGTTACATTCCATTGCAAGCAGGAGTGTTCTGGAATACCATGCTTAAGGACATTTTTACATGGGGGCAGATTTTTTCAGGTTCTTGTATTATGTGCCCCATTCCAGACCTAATGTGCTTTATAAAGCTAGACAAATAATTTTGGACTCATTTTCTTTACCACTACATATAGATTAATGATTCTTTCATGTGTTTGTGATCTCCTTTCAGAACTATGCTCTATTACTACTAATAATTACTGATTGGTAATTTTAAAGGAATTCAATAATAGCTTTCTTCATGGAATTCTAGGGAAAAACAATATTTTAATTTATTTTTGCAATCTTTTGTTGCACCCATAAATGTCAGATATATTACTAATTTGTATTTACATGCAAGACAATATCACATAGTTTGTCAATTGCTAGCAGAATGTAGTTCAAGAATTCTTAAAATTTCACACTGTTGGATAATTGTATGATATATATTAGCCTCAAAATAACTATAATAAAAAGAAAGGGATTTTCTTTAGATTTGAGAGGAGCAGGGAGGTATCAATCAACTGGTCACCTGTGATGCAAATCAAATTTATCTAAGGATGCAGTGAGTTACATTACAATTAGGTAAATCCTGTAATAATACACAGGAGAATACAGTGATAATAAATTTAATTTAATTTACAAACCTCATGAGGTAAAAGTCATGATAAATTTTTATGGTCTGTGGCACACGACTTATTCCACTTTCTGAGATCATCTAGGAGGTTTATTTTTGTTAAATGTGCTATCATTACAAAGACTCATGATAATGGCAACATCCATGGTATTTTGTCTCTACTTTCCATAGAATATTAGATTTATGAATATTGTTCTTTCACTACATGTAATAAGTTAATTGCAAAAGATAAATTTAATCTGCATTCTGTAAACCCTTCTAATCTAGACTTCTATTACATACACTTACAGAATTTTGGATGGTATGATACTGTTCAATTCTGTCTTTCTTGGTCCTCACAAAGATAACAAAACCAGTGTTTTTTGTTTTGAGGAAGAAGTGAGCATGAACTCAGAACTTATATGTTTCAAATGCTTAATTATTTCTAAAGTGTATAATGGAAGAAGTCAGTGAAAATGACATTTTGAGAATGGACAATCATTACTGTATAATATGAGGTTACCTGATGGAACCCTTGCAGCCTCCCACAGGCTAAGCTGTTTTGCATAGCACTGCAGATATCTTCAGAGGCAGATGATCCATCACCTCCTCAGCAGGAGGTATGGGAAATAAGAAACTATATGAGGGGAGAAGAACAGTAATAATAGTAATAATAACAGCAAAAAAACTCCAATAATAGCAAGTATTTGCAAGTCAGGGATAATGTGTTCTATCTCAAACTTGCTGAGTTTGCAAGCCTTGCAAGGCTCTATTTTGACACATGCTGCGATTCAAACCATTCAGCAGACAAAGAATAAGTAAGGATATGACTTCTTTGAAAACCTTTTCACAGACCCTAGTGGCAAATTGAATTTATATGCTGATTTAAAAAAGACCTAAACAACCCCCCCCCATGACCCCAAAGAGAGCCCAAAACTTAAAACCCAGTATTAATATTACAGAGATGAAGGTGATTCATTTTTTATCTGTATCTGATGGTTTCTATTCTCAGTTTCTTCGAGAAAATCTCACCAGTACACGTTTCCAGAAGGAACAGATTTACATTCTATTTTATGCTCTGAATTTGGCAGACCATGATTAGCTTTAAAGAATCCACTGTTTCTTTATTCCGTGTTAATATATCATAAATTATCATACAGCAGCTTCATAAGAATTACACATTCCCATCTGCCTGAGAATATAAAAAAATGGAATTCAGATAAAAGTAGGAAGAAGAGGAAGACTTAATTCTGTCTTTCCTGAATGGTTTCAAGAAAGCCTTCATGAAATATGTTGTAGTGTTTCTCAGTTCATTTGTTTCTGTTCTGTGACTACTTAGTTAATAATAAGAGAGACCTAAGGAAGGAACCTTAAAATTACTATCTGGAGTTATATTTCCCTTGCTTGGCTGATGAAATTGTTCAGCAGCTTATCCACAATGCTATAACATTTTGAAGTCCACTGACATTTCAGCAATTACCAGCAGTTTTTGTCACTGAATGTCTCATTTCAGTGAAGTGATAATGAACTCAAATTCACAGATTATTGTTCCAAAGTTTACAGCTTGGGCCAGGGACATGCAACACTGAGAATCAGTACTTTTCAGATGTAAAATCATGTGACAGTTTTCTTTTGTATTTGAAGATATTTAATTCATGATAATTACAAACCAAAGGAAAAGCAAAAGCAGTAACAACTAGTAATGGTGTCAAGGTAGATTTGTCTTTGATATTAAAATTTGGTTTTGTATGTGTCATAGGACTGGAAACTTCATACATCTAGTTCATTCTCTTGGCCAACATATGTAAAAATCATTTAAAGTAAGTTGTCTGTAAAAACTTTATGTCCTAGTTTTAGCCAGGATGGAGTTAATGATGAATATTCCAAAATGTCAAGCCAACCTAATCCAGAGTTTATCCAGAGCTGTTACAGAATATTTGTGTGAGCAGCTCTTGGAATAATTGCTGTAATCCAGAATTGTTTTACTGTACTGACATCAGAGAAAGTATCTTGGTGCCATTTTGCTGACAACTTCAAATGAGAAAAAAATTCCAAAAAATCATTCAATACTGTTATAATTTTGCCCAAATATAAGTTACAGGTCGTTTAAACTCTTAAGGAAAGCTTTGTCCCATCCTTAAAATGGGTTTGGTAGAGCTGACATAACGATCTTTTTATGGCACTACACAAAGACATATTGAAGCTGGGAGAAACTCTGGCAAAGCATGAAGTCTTGGAGCACAACCCAGCAAGCAACAGGTGGAAAACACAGGACAAACTGCAAAAGTGACCCAAAGAACCTCAGGTACTCACAACATTGCTTGACAAACAGTGATAAAGAACAGTCTCTGACTTTCATAAAGAAAAAGGAATATATCTTTTTGTTTACTGTGGACTATTCTGTAGTTCCATAGAATTTTTATTTCTATGTGGAACTGGAAGTCAAGAGGTCATTATGACATGAAAAGTTAATAGATAGTATCTTTTTAGTTGGGCATTTCAGAAGAAACATGCAGTAACAGCATAGATGGCTGCCTTGGCTGTTTTAGTGAAGTGGTATGATTTCAAAGACACTATTTCCCACATTTAACACCTGCAATGAAAAGGAGTGGCTGAGAAATGAAATTAAATTATTGAGAAAAATTGAAAATGAAAAGACTGCATGTATGAAATATGCTAGTGACATAGTTAAGCCCAGTTCAGAAGATTAGGTGAATTGCTGGAATAATATTACTGCCAACCTTAAGCACTCCTGTTGAAAGGACAACTAGCCAAACATAACCCTCAGCTCTTTTTTGCATGTCTGAATAACACCTGGCAATTCTCCACATTCAATCTCTGAGAAAATCCTAATAAAAATGAATGAGAAATATATGAGAGAATAGATGTTGCTACTGAACTCTGCTGCACAGTTAGCCTACATACCTGACACCAGCACAAGCTTGCTCATACAAAAGAAACAATAAGTTATTTGCTTCAGCTCTGAGGCTAGCTGAATTTGAATGTACAGTGTTAGACAGACAAGAACCAGCTTCATAATTGTAATTAGATTTTTGAGAAGAGGGTCCCAAAGACTAACAAAAGCTTCATAAATGCAATAGATCAGATAAATAACTCATCAAAAAAGACAAATAGCCTGGATATTTACTTCACAGTAAGCAGCTGGAAGACATGAGGATATAAGAAAAAGCATAACAGTGTGGCACTTGGGATAATACTTTATTTTTTTCCTTATGGCAGTAAATTCCACAGCCAGCACTGAAGAAAGTGACTCTCCTATGATTATGTGTCATTATTCTGAGAAGCAAAATAAATCAGCTTACACCAGTTGTCATTCTGCAGCAGCTGGGCTGCTTTAGGTGCCTGTGCTACCTACCCTTACATGTACCTAAGGTATAGCTGTGCTCCACTGCACACAGTGAAAACCCATTTGAGCAATATAAAAGTAGTTGTCTAAAATAGCTCCAGATATTTTCATGAGGTTGAAATAAAATTATGTCCTTAATCAAATTACTCCTGATGTTAACATATGTTCAGAAGTCAAAATTTCCATTACCCATATCCATCTCCTCCAAATGCACTTGCTTTCATGATTTCTAGGGGCTGAAACCTTTGTATAGGCAAAATCAATTCTATTTTTGCTTGATATTCCTTCTAAAGAGAAATCGTCTGTGACTTATTCATTTCAAAGTAAGCCTATTAAAGTGTCAAAGGTTGAGAAATGAGAAACGCTGGTACACTCATCAAAATGTTTTTAGTTGGGACATGTTGCGTTATAGTTTGAATAAAGATTATTTGAAAGGGATTCTTTATAGTGACTATTTTCAGATAGCCTGATTGTAATTTATCTTGCTTGTATGGGATGTTTGGGGGTGAGTTGATGGGAAGCTGATTAATAAGCACAGCTGTCTTGGTGGTAACTTGCAGTATCTTTTAAAATCATTACTGTATTTGTATTTGGGGCCACTACTGTTGACAGTGATTAGGAAAAGAACATAATATATCTATGATTAAAATAAAATTGATAATACATTTTTATCTAGTACGCATGGGCATTATTTTTAGGTCAGTGCTTTATGGAATTGTGTCAGTGTTTGCTGTTATTACAAAATGGAAAGTAGCTGTGAACACTGAATGTGAAATGTGAACTGTTAGAGAACTGCCTATCTGCTTTCCTTTATATAGCAGTCTAGAAAACCTCTTATATTCACTATGTTTGTGTTGCTGTGATAATAATATTAGCCACAAGGGATTTAAAAAGAAATCTCTTCAGAAACATAATTTGTGAGTGATAAGTATAGAATATGAAGTGTCAGATTGGCCTTAACCTTTATTGCAAACAAAGGATTTGTTGCTATGAAAGGTTTGGTGAAATTGACTGATGAATTTGTACAAAAGGATTTGTATACTCCTGGCCTTCCTTTCATTAGCACTTGTTGTTCAGAGCTATGTGGGACTTTGACATTACAAGGAAATTGAAGAGGGTTTAAATTTCGTTTTTCTTTATATCCTTGTTAATTTAAAAGGATGCTGAGTCAGAAAGCTCAGATACTCAGGTAACCAGTATTCTTCAAGTGAAAATAGTTATTTATTCATGTCTTTATATTTTTTTTTTAATTAGGGGCTTTCATGGGGTTTTTATTTCTAATTGCTGTACTTTGCCCAGCAACTGAAATTGCACTTACTTTTACTCAGCTGTTAATGTCCACAGTCTATTTCACAAATACATAGACAAGAAAAATTCTGGTTTGTAGACTAAGAATAGTAATTTGACTGTAATTAAAATATAATTTCAGAGCTGCTGACTGCATGAAGTAAATGCTGGTCCTTCAGAAACAAGCTTCTATTTCTATACCTAACTTTTAAGAAACAGATATTTTCCTTTATTCAACCCAGGCCGTCGGATGTCTGAAAGGAATTGTGACACTAATTTTATCCTGTCAAAGTATCTAATGAAACACATAATACTCATCTAGTTTTGCTCTTCCCTGAATTCTTAAGGTCCCCAATGATACCCCTTGGCAATAGAAACTACAAGTCTTTTCTTTATCACTGGCAAAAACCTGTTTGTAACTCTGATTTTTATCTTTTTCTGTGGAGAATATCTGTAGCAGGAAGCAACACAGAATCTCAAATTTCATTAAGAGCACACATCACTTTTTTGTTTTCTCAAGCAAATCTCAGTATCTACATTGCAAGAAGGTAAAAAAAAGGAGATAAAGACTAATGTTGATACAAAGCTCCTTATCCCAAGGATTTTCAGAAATATTCTGAGAAGTTGTCTTGAAAGAAAATGCATAGTAATAGTTCACTGCCAGTCTTTGTTATACCACCCGTGGTTCACAGCAGTCAAAATATGATTTTGTGAATAAGAATGATTGCCACTCTTACGTCTGAGTTACCTCCATGGATTCCATCGAATTATGTAAAAAACCCCAAAAATATGTTCTGAAGTAGACTCATAGAAATTATTTTTTGTTTTATAATCAAAAGAGCAAGTGTGAATCAGCTGAAGTTAACAAAGTTATATCAGAACATAAATGGTTGGGGAAATGAGACTATAGTATTTTTCCTCAAGAAAAAAAAATGTAAGTGAAAGTGTTGTCAGCCATAGCTGTATTTCTCTTTGAACACTAAAAACATCTGAAAACATAGAAGCTGACCAGACCTCTTATTCTGAGGTCACCATGATAGCTTAATTTGACACTGGATTTAAAGTTTATGTTCACTTAAGAAAGATTGAGGGCTGCTATTTGATCATGCTTAGTGTCAGTGAATAAAGGACAGTTCCATTCAGTAATAAATATATTATGCATATATACAGCAATTAATATGAATGGCTTTTCCTGAAGCTGAGGAAGTCTCTAAGAAACATTGACTTTAAAACCCCCCAACAAACCAAAACCAACACAAATTAGAAAGAATAAAGAATGGAAACTGTGTTCTGTGATACAAACAGCAATTTGACAAGATCGTAATACAATGCACCCAAATGGAGTTGTAAAATGACAATAGCAACTGAAAATTAATTGTAAAGTGATATAAAGTAAACAGATGTGATCAACCATTAGTAGCACAGATGAGTAACAGAGATCAGAAAGCTGGTAAGGGCCCCTAAAATGTCAAAATGTTTTACATTCTAAGTGTATTTCCAGAATTAGGTCATGGACTGTGCAAATCTTAGGAAAGCCATTGCACTAGATCGAGATGATATATTGCAAAACCAGATAAAAATAAGAGTAATCATGTAATATATTTATTCTGAGTATAAATCAGTGACAATATTCTACAAAAAAAAAAGAGACAAAGAAAATCATCAAGAAGTTAGTCATTGTTTATAAAATATCATAGGATCATAGAATTATAGAATGGTTTGGGTTGGAAGGGACCTTAAAGATCATATAGTTCCAACCCCCACTGCCATGGGTGAAGACAACTCTCACTAGACCAGGTTGCTCAGAGCTCCATCCATCCTGGTCCTTGAACACTTTCAGGGATGGAGTATACACAGCTTCTCTGGGCAACCTGTTTCAGTGCCTCACTACCCTCACAATACAGAATTTTTTTTGTAATACTTAATCTAAACCTTCAGTTTGAAGTCATTCCCCCTTGTCATGTTGCTACGTGCCCTTGCAAATAGTCTCTCTCCATCTTTCTGTAAGCTAAGCAATTTGATATAGAAGATGTGAATAATAAGTTCACAAGTGTCCAGTTGATAGCAAAGCCCACTTATACTATTTTAAAAAAATTAGTTGAGAATATATATTAAAGATATACAAAGTTTACATAGTCTAAACTTCTTGCAAGAAGTATTTAGACTTTAAAATAACAGTTCTTAATAACAATAGTTGTACTTTCAAATTATAACACTTAGAAAATGTCTGGTCTAAACAACTACTTTTTCTAATTGTTATATTTGGTAAGATTTATAAACTTTTCTACTCTCTAGTCTAGAAAGACATGCAAGAACAAATCCTAAATGGAACTGCTAGTACTTAAATTCGTTGCTGCATTTGGCCTAGAAGCAGAATATTAATCTCATTTAAATGAGTAATGCCCTGGAGATTGACATTGCAGGACCTGGATTTTAATGACAGTCTCCTACTTATTTCTTCCACTAATGTCAAGTAAAGCAGATTATTGCTTCCTTTATTAATTATAAAAGTTTTTCATGTGCTTAATGATGCAAAGATTGACTCACTGTAAAAAATATCATGTCAATGGAAAAGATGGTGATGTTATCCAGTCAATAACGTGTCCTGACAAATTTTTGGTGGAGTAATAACTGAAGGTATTTAAACCTAATTAAACTGTTCCTTGATTCAAGCTTTCAAAGAAATCTGATCATTTTTTGATGGCAAGGTCCTGATTTTGCAGAAAACCTAGACAACATGCTGCTTTTCTGAAGGGCTCAGATTTACCATGTGTTTAAACAGGATAGCAGCACTGAAACTATGATAAGCTTCACATGTCTGCCTGTGATGTTATGATGGCAACATTATTCCTCTGATCTCTGTGAGGAGATATCAAGAGCAGGTCAGAAGCTAGGTCAGAGGTGAGATTTTTTGATTTGGTACCAGTCCAACAAAGCATCCAAGCAATGCTTAACTTTCTCCTCTGACAGTGCTTACAGGACTTCATAGATGATGCAGCTTGATGTGCTGCATCAAGACAACATTGTTAAAGTCCTGACAGGGCCACCACATGAACTGTCCTCACAGGCTCTTCTATTAATCAAATTCACATAGTAGTAATCTCAATTAGACTTAAAATTATTAACCTGATTCATCCCATGATAATTAATGCAGGATATTACTACATTTAATAAACCACATTCTCAAATCAAGGGCTATACTTTTAGACTTCCCCACCCCATACATTTAAAAATAGGCTCCTCAGGTAAAAAAACCTAATAAAAACTAAATTAAACTCATAGTTATTATTAACAGAATAGCTTATGCTTAGTTTTCTTACCATGTACCAGATTGCATGCACAGCTAGCTAGTAATTTACAAATGAGCAATTAGCCATCACTAGGGAACAGGAAGGAGACAGGTAAGTTCAAATGTTATATACCAGCAATTAATATTTTAAGTAATAGAAAAAAAACTGTAAAGAAAAAAAAAAAAGAAAAACTCCCACTCTGTAGAGGATGTGGTTTTAAACACTCCCATGGAGAAAAATGTCAGTGAGAAATGAAAAGTAACTTATTGTTTGAGGGTTGGTTGGGTTGTTTTTTTTCAGTGCTAGGTTCTGAGAGGAGACTTTCAGACAGAATTACTTCTTGGCTGAATGCTTTCTATCCCAGAATGCACTGGCAGCAAAATGCAGGAGTGTGAGTGAATTATCACAGTAGTGAAATGGATGGTGAAGCACTTATTGTAGAGGAGTGCATCCCATCTGTGCCAGCAGTATTACTCAGTTTGTAGCTTTGGTATCCATGTAGACTATTTCTCAAAGTAAAGAGGAAAGTATTCATATATTTATTTTTAAAAAATGTTAAAATCCTATGGACTTCACACAGACCAATATCCATGAATATTTTCCCCTTCCCAGTACTCTACTAGACTGTAGACTCAATATATCTGGTATATTGGCCTCTCTGTCTGCTAGCAGTCTCTGGCCTCTGAAGCAGTAGGTCACCTTTTTTCAGATTAAAGGAAATTTTTTTCCCAAACCAGTCCCAGCCAAACTCCCCCACCCTGTCATACTTTCAGTGGAGTGGGTTTATTCTGGTTTGGGTTTTTCTGTTTATTTGCTTGTTTGTTTTGAATTGAGATTCATTTCAGAAAGGATGCACAACTACTTTGAGGGAAAAGAAGAATAAGCAACAAAATAACTTATCTCTGAAAGCAATAAGAAAACATCTAAGGAATAAGAAAAAAATGTGCCAGGGTGCCACAAGGGCTGCCTGCTCCCTAAGGAATAGGGAACTGGGGGCCAAGGGGACACTGGGGCAGCCAGCACTCTCTCCAATGGGCACTGCTTGTCAGGGTCTGACCATGTTTAACAGAGACAGGTCCTGTAATGGACTCTATTTACAGCCACAGGTATAATTAAAGCATGGAGGAAAAGAGTAGAAAATCCTAGTAAAGCAAAAAAAAAAAGGCAAAAGTTGAATTTGGATTAAGAAAACAGTTTTCTAGTAACATTTAAAGTGCCACCTCTAAAATTTGTCTTTTCCCTTGTCTTTTACTGACATTGTTATTCTTCCTCAGCTTGCAATTACTTTTATCTTATGCTTTAAAACACTGGTGAGATTGTATTCTTCATTTGAATTGCAAGTTTTTAAACATTGCATAATATTTATCAGTATGGCTTGCAGGTATGATTTCTTTATCTTTGAGAGTTAGTTAAAAAAACAATATGAGTAGATGAAATTGGTTAGAAATTCTCTCAAGAGCATTCTTCTACAGTTATCTGAAAACTGCAAGTTTCTAGGGCTCAAAACACCAAATATACTTTCTCAAGGCAGTTCCAGAAAGCCAGGAAACATGGAAATGTGTAAAATCAAACATATTTATTTGTCAAGTGTTAAGCACATATTTAAGTGCTTAGTAATAGTAACCCTTTAGTTTTTAGTGAAGCTGCAGGAGAATATTTCACTTTTAACCACACTTGTTTTATCATCCCTAGAAGTTTTACTTATAGGATATTTAACTGTATATCTTTCAAGTTAAGTCATGCTTGAAAAAAATTTGAGTTACTTAAGTGCAGATACTGCTTGAATGACCAGAGACATGTAAAAGAAAAAAGAACAGTAAAAACACAATTATAAACAGTGATGTAAGAGAGAGTTAATAATTTGGAATATATAAATACAGTAGCACATTTTTATATTATAAAATATGTTTAAAGGCAAAACCTAAACAACTCAACTTGAAGAATATTGCCCATGCAAGCCATTAATTTTCAAAATGGCAGCGGGAAAGAAAATACAGCAATACATATTTCAGGTTTAACATTAGATTCTCACACTGAGGGAAAAAAAAGGTTTATATTTTCCAGAAGAAATGAAAAATATAGCTTACTGATTTTTACCTAAATATTCTTGCAAAATAATACTTTTAAAATTCCTTTGTATTAATAAACAACACACACTCACGTAGATTTTTTGCTTACCTAAATATTTAATCAATGTTTCAGCTTTTGTCACTGTTATTTGATGAGACAACCTGCATGCAGGAAAATAGCATCTTCCCTTTGGGGACTTCAGATCAAAACTGCCTTAGTACTTTCACAGAAACCAGTGAGCTTCAACCAGAAGTTGAACACTATTGCTCTATAATGTTAGTTTAAAATTGTCTAAATGGATGCTCCGTGTCTGGTCTGTCTGAGTCATGGATGGATAGGAACAAATGAGGAGGAAAAGAAGCACTACCTTACTGCGGCAGTCTCTCCAGGCCTTGTCTAGAAGGCAGAAGGGTGAATTTCCCTAACAATTGGAGGCAGATGCTTTGTAAGGTTCAGCCACTTGTCTGTTATACCACAAACAGCATTTAAACTCCTGTCCCACTGAAGCCAAAGTGAGTGGATTGTGAAATTTGGTGTTGTGCACACATGAGCTATATTCTTACTATGGGCAGAGTGGGCATAGTTATGTTCTACTTATAATTATACATATCTATGCTATAGCTATCTATACAGAGATATACAAAACTTAACATTAAATTTGCCTGTCCAGGTATAAGCATTGAAGAGGGACTCGAGCACAAGTGCTGTGAGGAGAGGCTGAGGGAGCTGAGGTTGTTTAATCTGGAGAAGAGGAGGCTCAGGAGAGACCTTATCACCCTCTACAACTCCCTGTAAGGAGGTTGTAGTCAGGTGGGGGTTGGTCTCTTCTCCCAGGCAACTAGCAGTTGGGTTGCAGTGTGGGGGTAGCCAATGGTATGTATTCTATTGTCGTCTCCACAGTGGGGCAGTGATCGTTATCTCCTCCTGGTCCCTGATGGCTCCCCCAGGGGCTGTCTCCGTTTAATGGGCTGTCTGGGACTCAGGCTTGCACAGGGTTACATTGGCCCATGGTGAGATGCCT